>NC_133120.1:36811912-37104370 GCF_033568475.1 Henckelia pumila | reverse complement strand
TACGACATGGCACATAGTTATCGATTCATTGACAACTCTTGATAAACCAATGGTTGTCGAATCGGTCGGGATATATGAGTTGAAGGGACCCTACTGTACGCTAACCATAATTGATTGGTTCTTTCAGGCACTATCATTTGATACTTAGGGAGTCATGTAAGAGATGCTGCTAGACATTTAATATGACTGGTTGGGTACTATCAGACATGAGTTTTCTGACGTTCTTATTATCAAGGGGTTGATTAATAAGAATGGAGCTATATAGGGATGCCCATATAAGGGACTTGTTGATTCCGAATCACATGGAGATGTGAACCCACTGCTAGTTGTATCAATGAACCATTGAGGGTCACACAAGTACTAGCTTTTTAGATTCTGAGATTAAAATTAGTTCAATGTGTTGAACAACTTATAAGGGAGTTTATAAGTAAATAAATAAGAAGTATGACTTCTAATGGAGAATAAATGGAAAAGTAACTTTTAATTTGTGAATGTGTTCCAAGATTAAAAGTTGACTTGAATAAATAATTAGTTTTTAAAAATGGTGATTTTCAAAACTATTAATTTGAACTTAATGAAATTAATTCAAGGGTTGAATTAATTTTTCACTAGTAGTCTTTGTAAAGTATAAATAATTAAATTAATTCAAGTGTTGGATTAATTAAACACTATTGAGTCTAGTAGAGCTCAAAATAAAATAGTGTTGAATATTTATTTTACTAGTGGGCATGAATGAGTTCAAGTTGGATTTAATTAATTTATCAAACTTAAATGGTTTTGAGTTTAATAATTAATTAAATATTAAGTTCAAGGGCCATGTATATATATATATATATATATATATATATATGTGTGTGTGTGTGTGTGTGTGTGTGTGTGTGACATATAAATATTTATATATTATATGTGTGAGGGAATATGAAGGGTTAAAAGATTGGACAATTTTCCATTCATGTCATTCATTTTTTCATGCATGATTAATTAATAATCTTTTATCAATATAATGTGATTATATAATAGTCATCTTCCAAAAAATAATTGATATGGCCGAACACATCAAATACAATTATTGTCCAATTTTTTCTTTCATTTTTGGGAGAAAAGACAAGAAAAATCTCAATGAAAAATGCTTTAAATATTCTAGTGCATATTTAGAGTGGGTCTAGTTCGACTAGTCGTGGACCTAATTTGAAGAGGAGCTATTTTCGAACAAGGTGCATCCGTGAAGGGTTGAATCCATTTTTTAGCAAGGTGTGCTCTTGAAAGCTTGTAGATTGTGTCTACCATTTCAAGAGCTAACTTGTTCACAATTTGGTTTTAGCCATAAATCAATCTTTTGAGATTGATAGGTAAAATCTTCTTAAACACCCTATGGATGTTTGATTATTTGAATGCTACACAAGTTCTTGGTGTTTATATTAAAAATTTTAAACTTCCGCTGCGTTTTCGGGCACGAGATAACCGATCCCCAACAAGAGTTTGATGCACTTCAACACAAAACAAAATATTTTCCATAAATTCTGAGGGAAAAAAACAGTGTTTGAGTGATTTTATTTTGAGTGACTAGTGAGAATTTGGGTAAGGAATATTTTATTACTAACCTTTTTTTCTTGCAGGAGCAATGTCTTATATAAAATTTTATAAAGGAGGAGATGGTTCGAACCTAGATTTTTCTAAGGTTTAAATGGAAGAGTTGACTAAGATGATGAGAAATGCGGTTAGAGATGTGTTTAGACGTGATGATGTTGGTGTTGATGAAGAGAGTTATAATGAGAATTGGGAGAGGAAAAGGTGAGATCATGGGATTGGTAGAGTTAGGAGAGAAGTAGTATGGGGGAGATATGATGATGGATAAAAGAGATTAAATATTATTTGGATAGGCATAAGAAAAATAAAATTCCGTCGTTTCATGGATGTAGTGACCCTTACCCGGATCACCTACTAATAGAACTTAGGCATGCAATTAACTTAATTAAACAGATATCAGAATAAAACTGCGGAAACCATAAACGTTATACAATCCCAAGTCAAGGAATCTGTAATTTATCCAAATATATACAACCACATCGAATAGCTGTATCAACCTCAAAACAATAGAAATAAAACCTAGACGAAGCTCCAGCTGGTCAACCACCGACTAGCCCCTCTTGGATCCACCCGCCTCGTCCAATCGCAAACCTGCCCCATGATAGGGTGTCCAGAAACACAGAGTACGAGACGTGAGCATAAGACGCTCAGTACGAGAGTATGAGTATACATGCATGCAAAGTGAACTCCCTATAAACTTGAGGTCAAGGAACAGATAACAGAGACTGTAGTAGCCCGAACCCTAATTGAGTAATTAAAGGATTAATGCTAATTAAATAAATTGGGGATTGGACGGATCGGAAGCTCCGAAGGGACGATCGGAAGCTCCGATCTGGATTGGAAGCTCCGATGAGGATCGGAGGCACCGATGATATTACGTCATCCATGACGTGTGGCTGGATCGGAAGCTCCGATCAGGACCGGAGGCTCCGATCACCCCTATCTGGAGTCAACAAGTGATATTTTGACACGTGGCAGATCAGGATCTTCGGAAGCTCCGATGGCAGGATCGGACGTTCCGATCGAGATTCGGACGTTCCGATCAAGGATCGGAGGCTCCGATCGTTGTCTATAAATAGAAGGCCGAGACTTCATTTCTCCTTGCCAATTCCGGATTTCCTCTCTATTTCTAGTCATATTCGAGCTGTTCTAGTCTTCTTAGGCTTGGTCCGGAGGTCGAAGAGGCGTTCGATAGTCGTAGCGGAGTTGTGCCCAAGTTCTGGAGGCATCGACATCAAAGGGCTAACGACGGACGAAGGTATAGCTTTTGCTTCCTATAAATATTTAGGAGTATGCAATAGCTTAGTTAAGGCTTTTAGAGCACTGTAATGATAGTAGTATCATTTCGCTGTGTAGGTGGACTTTAGGCTTGGACTTAGAGCTGGTAGTGCCTACCTGGTATTTGAGGTACGAAAGTACTGTTCGAGATATCCTGACTGAGTATGCATGTATTATGTGACTGCATGATTTATATGCCATGATATTATGCTGCATTCATTTGCATCTTGCTGTATCTCCTTCGAGATGTCTGTAGTAGGGTTGTACCCTATCCTGTTAGTGGATGGACTTCCATCGATTTGGGTCCGGCGTATCCACAGTTATCTCGGTATGGGAGCCACCTGCTGAAGCGACGGCACAGCGTGCTACATACCAGGGCCCGGTCTGTCTCTGTTATCTGATCCTTGACCTCGAGTCTATAGGGAGTTCACTTTGCATGCATGTATACTCATACTCTCGCACTGAGCGTTTTATGCTCACGTCTCGTACTCTGTATTTTCTGGACACCCTATTCCATGGGGCAGGTTTGCGATTGGACAAGGAGGGTGGATCCAGGAGGGGCTAGTCAGTGGTTGGCCAGCTGGAGCTTCGTCTAGGTTTTATTACTGATGTTTGGGTTTATACAGGTATTCGATTTGGTTGTATAATATTGGATAATTACAGATTCCTTTACTTGGGATTGTATAATGTTATTGGTTTCCGCAGTTTTATTCTGATATCTGTTTTATTAAGTTAATTGCATGCCTAAGTTCTGTTTAGTAGGTGATCCGGGTAAGGGTCACTACATTTATGGTATCAGAGCATGCAAAAGATTTCTTGGGATTTAGTCTCATCTTGAGGTATTTTTGTAGATGTCAAATCGTGACGACCAGAGTTCTCATGGCAGTGTTGGTGGGCGTTGGGGTGATGCCGACCGGGAGCCTCGTCGAGAACGGCGTCATCGTCACCATGACGATGAGCGTTTCACTGTGCGTCGATTCTTAGCTATGGGTCCTAAGCCCTTAGTTGGAGGTGAGTCTCCGGAGGATGCGGAGAACTGGTTAGACCGCATGGAGATGACTTTTCAGACTTTCCAATGCACTGATGAGCAGAAGGTGGAGACCCTTGGCTATCTTCTGGATGGGCGTGTGCGCAGGTGGTGGAGGTTTACTTCTGCACCTTTTGTTACGGCGAGAGGAGTGGCCACCTAGGCCGAGTTCCGCACAGCTTTCCAAAAGCGGTATTTTCCTCCTGCACTCCGACAGTCGAAGGCAGGTGAGCTACTGAGTCTGCGACAGGGAACTATGTCTATCGATGAGTATCAGCAGAGGTTCTTTGATCTGCTATCCTATTGCCCCGAGATTGCTGATAGCTCAGAGATGAAGTATAATCTGTTCCTTCAGGGCCTTAACCCTGAGATCCATGAACGTGTGGCGGTTGGTGATGACATGTCCTACGAGGGTTTGGTGAGCCGTTGTCACCAGGCGGAGGACAGCATTCGGCGGAACAGGTCTTTCTCTCAGTCGAGACCTGCTAGTTCTTTGGCCCCCCGTGCCCAGTCATTCAAGAAGTCCGGGTCTACTTCTTCCTCTGGTTCTGGAGGTATTGTCCGTTTCGGTAAGAAGAACAAGTGTGATCACTGTGGGAAGAACCATCCATCCGACAAGTGCCGCAGAGCTTCTGGAGCTTGTTTCCGTTGTGGAGAGACTGGTCATATCCGGAGGGATTGTCCACTGTCTGGGGGAGGCGGTTCTGGATCTGGTTCAGGATCTGGTTCTCAGGCTACCATACAGCAGAGGTCACAGGGACAATCTGCTGGGAGTTCTCATTTGAGGCCACGAGCTTCTGGCCAGGTGTTTGCCCTGAGACATGATCAGGCTGTGGAGGAGAATGAGAAAGTCATCGCAGGTACATTTATGCTTTATGGTATACCTGCTCTTGTACTTATTGACACTGGTGCATCTCATTCCTTCATTTCTGCACGTTTTGTTAAGAGGCATAAGTTACCATGCATTGCACTAGACGTAGTGATGTCTGTTTCTACTCCGACGGGCCAATCTGCTTTGGCTAAGCGTCTAGTGATGGGTTGCCCTTTAGAGTTCGAAGGGAACATTCTGTTAGCGAATCTCATGGTCCTGGCGATGGACGACTTTGATTGCATTCTGGGAATAGATGTGCTGACTACCTATCGAGCTTCAGTGGACTGCTATCAAAGATTAGTACGCTTTCATCCGGAAGGGAGTGAGAGTTGGTTTTTCTATGGTGAGGGAGCGCGACCCCCGATGCCTTTGGTATCAGCTTTGAGAGCCTGTCGAGCTCTGGAGTCTGGCGGGGAAGGCTACCTTATCTATGCAGTTGATTTGTCCGCTGAGAGTATTGGGATAGAGAGCATTCCTGTTGTGGATGAATTTCCAGATGTGTTTCCTGATGAGATTCCGGGTTTTCCTCCTGCTAGGGAAGTCGAGTTTGGCATAGAGTTGATGCCGGGTACTTCGCCTATTTCTAGAGCACCGTATCGTCTGGCTCCGTCAGAGATGCGTGAGTTGAAGAATCAGCTACAGGATCTTTTGGACAAGGGGTACATTCGTCCTAGTGTATCTCCTTGGGGAGCTCCTGTTCTCTTCGTGAAGAAGAAGGATGGGTCGATGCGGCTGTGCATTGACTATCGGCAGCTGAATCGAGTCACTTTGAAGAACAAGTATCCGTTGCCTCGTATTGATGACTTGTTTGATCAGCTGCAGGGTACTTCTATTTACTCCAAGATTGACTTGAGATCTGGGTATCATCAGTTGAGAGTCCGTGATCAGGACGTAGCCAAGACTGCATTTCGTACTCGCTATGGGCATTACGAGTTCCTAGTGATGCCATTTGGTTTGACTATTGCGCCGGCTATATTCATGGATTTGATGAACCGTGTCTTCAGGGAGTATTTGGACAAGTTTGTCGTGGTCTTCATTGACGACATCCTGGTTTATTCGCGTAATACGGAAGAGCATGTTTCTCACTTGCGGTTGGTACTACAGACTCTTCGAGATGAGCAGTTGTACGCCAAGCTGAGCAAGTGTGAGTTCTGGATGGATAGAGTGGTCTTTCTTGGCCATATCATATCCAGGGAGGGATTTCTGTTGATCCAAGCAAGATTGAAGCGGTACTTAATTGGTCGCGTCCGACGACAGTTGCTGAGATCCGTAGTTTTCTGGGTCTAGCAGGGTATTATCGTCGCTTCATTCTGAACTTCTCTCAGTTAGCTCGACCGTTGACGCAGCTTACCCGCAAGGGTGTGGATTTTGAGTGGTCCTCCGAGTGTGAGGAGAATTTCCGTGAGCTTCGACGGCGGTTAACTTCTGCGCCGGTGTTAGCATTATCGTCAGGATCTGGAGGGTATGTAGTTTACACGGATGCTTATCTTCAGGGGTTAGGTTGTGTCCTGACTCAGAATGGGCATGTGATCGCATACGCTTCTAGACAGCTGAAGCTTCACGAGGACAACTACCCAGTCCATGATTTGGAGTTGGCAGCCATTGTGTTCTCTTTGAAGATCTGGCGTCATTATCTGTATGGCGAGAAATTTGAGATCTTCACCGACCATAAGAGTCTCAAGTATTTGTTCACTCAGGCAGAATTGAACATGAGACAGAGACGTTAGATGGACTTGCTTAAGGACTATGATTGCGAGATTAAGTCCCATCCGGGAGCTGCTAATCTCACCGCTGATGCCTTGAGTCGCAAGGTGCGACTATCCGCACTTCAGACGTGTTCGATGTCTAGTGCGATCAGTGACTGTTGTACTTCAGGTTATACCTTCAAGCATAAGAAAGGTATGCAGAGTATCCAGATGTTTGCGATATTATCTGAGCCAGCCTTGTACTCGCGGATCCGAGATGCTCAGATGTCTGATTCGAAGACCCAGCGTTTAGCTCGTCTAGCTAACGAGGGTAGCTCATCTGGATTTCATTATCAGTCAGATGGCTTTCTGTGTTTGTCTGGTAGGCTTGTGATTCCACAGGATGAA
Source organism: Henckelia pumila (assembly GCF_033568475.1). Lineage (NCBI taxonomy): Eukaryota > Viridiplantae > Streptophyta > Magnoliopsida > Lamiales > Gesneriaceae > Henckelia > Henckelia pumila. Next base: position 37,097,514 of record NC_133120.1, on the reverse strand, counting down.
GAGTTGCGAGAGGAGATTTTATCTCAGGCACATCGCACTAAGTTGAGTATTCATCCTGGGAGCAACAAGATGTACAAGGATCTACGTACTCGTTTCTGGTGGAAGGGAATGAAACGCAGTGTTTATCAGTTTGTTTCCAGATGTTTGGTGTGTCAACAGGTCAAGGCAGAGCACCGACGACCTGGAGGATTGCTTCACAGTCTGCCTATTCCTGAATGGAAATGGGAGTTTATCACTATGGACTTTGTGACCCATTTGCCGGTATCCCCGAGGAACTGTGATGCTATCTGGGTTGTGGTGGACCGACTCACCAAGTCAGCACGTTTCATTGCCTATAGCCGAGAGTACTCTGTGGATCGCATGGCACGGATGTACATTCAGGAGATCGTCGGACTTCATGGAGTGCCTGTGAGCATTGTCAGCGATCGGGACCCCAGGTTTACTTCTAGATTATGGGGGAGTGTTCAGCGTGCGATGGGTACTACTCTCAGTTTGAGTACAGCCTATCATCCGGAGACTGATGGTCAGTCGGAGCGCACTATCCGTACGTTAGAGGATATGCTTAGAGCGTGCGTCATGGATTTTGGTTCAGCCTGGCAGGATCATTTGCCGTTGATCGAGTTCGCTTACAACAACAGCTATCACACTAGTATTGGGATGGCACCTTTTGAGGCGTTGTATGGGCGACGTTGTCGTACTCCACTCTTCTGGGAAGAAGTGGGGGAGAGACAGGCTGAGGGACCGGAGTTCATCCAGCAGGCGATAGACATTGTTGATCAGATCAAGAAACGGATTAAGACTGCACAGGATCGTCAGGCCAGCTATGCTAATATCAAGCGTAGGCCTTTGCAGTTCGAGGTCGGGGAGAAAGTGTTTCTGAGAGTGTCACCTTTCCGCAAGATTCTCAGATTTGGCCTTAAGGGCAAGTTGTCTCCCAGATTTATCGGTCCGTTTGAGATCTTAGAGAGCATTGGCGATTTGGCTTATCGACTAGCATTGCCACCGCATCTATCCAGTATTCACGACGTGTTCCACGTATCTCTGTTGCGACGGTATGTGGCGGATGAGTCCCACATTCTGCAGCGGTCTGATGTTCAGGTGGATAAGGATTTGACTTATGTTGAGAAACCTCTTCGCATCCTTGATTATAAGGATAAGGTTTTACGGAACAAAGTCATTCCTTTGGTTTTAGTTCAGTGGCAGCGCCGAGGCACTGAGGAAGCTACTTGGGAGCTTGAGGACAGGATGCGTAAAGACCATCCTGAGGACAGGATGCGTAAAGACCATCCTGAGTTGTTTTGATTTCATTCTTTAAGTTGTATTCAGTTGCAAACTCTGTAAACGTTTGATTGAATAAAGAATGTTTCTGATTTCTGTATTTGCATTCGGTACTTAAGATCTGATTTCGAGGACGAAATATCTTAAGTGGGGGAGAATGTAGTAGCCCGAACCCTAATTGAGTAATTAAAGGATTAATGCTAATTAAATAAATTGGGGATTGGACGGATCGGAAGCTCCGAAGGGACGATCGGAAGCTCCGATCGGGATCGGAAGCTCCGATCAGGACCGGAGGCTCCGATCACCCCTATCTGGAGTCAACAAGTGATATTTTGACACGTGGCAGATCAGGATCTTCGGAAGCTCCGATGGCAGGATCGGACGTTCCGATCGAGGTTCGGACGTTCCGATCAAGGATCGGAGGCTCCGATCGTTGTCTATAAATAGAAGGCCGAGACTTCATTTCTCCTTGCCAATTCCGGATTTCCTCTCTATTTCTAGTCATATTCGAGCTGTTCTAGTCTTCTTAGGCTTGGTCCGAAGGTCGGAGAGGCATTCGATAGTCGTAGCGGAGTTGTGCCCAAGTTCTGGAGGCATCGACATCAAAGGGCTAACGACGGACGAAGGTATAGCTTTTGCTTCCTATAAATATTTAGGAGTATGCAATAGCTTAGTTAAGGCTTTTAGAGCACTGTAATGATAGTAGTATCATTTCGCTGTGTAGGCGGACTTTAGGCTTGGACTTAGAGCTGGTAGTGCCTACCTGGTATTTGAGGTACGAAAGTACTGTTCGAGATATCCTGACTGAGTATGCATGTATTATGTGACTGCATGATTTATATGCCATGATATTATGCTGCATTCATTTGCATCTTGCTATATCTCCTTCGAGATGTCTGTAGTAGGGTTGTACCCTATCCTGTTAGTGGATGGACTTCCATCGATTTGGGTCCGGCGTATCCACAGTTATCTCGATATGGGAGCCACCTCCTGAAGCGACGGCACAGCGTGCTACATACCAGGGCCCGGTCTGTCTCTGTTATCTGATCCTTGACCTCGAGTCTATAGGGAGTTCACTTTGCATGCATGTATACTCATACTCTCGCACTGAGCGTTTTATGCTCACGTCTCGTACACTGTATTTTCTGGACACCCTATTCCATGGGGCAGGTTTGCGATTGGACGAGGAGGGTGGATCCAGGAGGGGCTAGTCAGTGGTTGGCCAGCTGGAGCTTCGTCTAGGTTTTATTACTGATGTTTGGGTTTATACAGCTATTCGATTTGGTTGTATAATATTGGATAATTACAGATTCCTTTACTTGGGATTGTATAATGTTATTGGTTTCCGCAGTTTTATTCTGATATCTGTTTTATTAAGTTAATTGCATGCCTAAGTTCTGTTTAGTAGGTGATCCGGGTAAGGGTCACTACAGAGACAGACCGGGCCCTGGTATGTAGCACGTTGTGCCATCGCTTCAGGAGGTGGATCCCATACCATAATACCAGTGGATATGCCGGACCCAAATCGATGGAAGTCCAACCACTAACAGGATAGGGAAAAACCCTACTAACAGACATCTCGAATGAGATAGCTCAGTATGCAAATGAATGCAGCATAAATCAATGACATATAAACCATGCAGTCACATAATACATGCATACTCAGTCAGGATATCTCGAACAGTACTTCCGTACCTCAAAACAGTGCAAGCTCTACCAACTCTAGGTCCACGCCTATAGTTTGCTCTACACTTCCAAATGATACTACTATCATTAAAGTGCTCTAAAAGCCTTAACTAAGCTATTGCATACTCCTAAATATTTATAGGAAGCAAAAGCTATACCTTCGTCTGTCGTTAGCCCTTTGATGTCGATGCCTCCAGAACTTGGGCACAACTCTACTACGACTTTCGAACGCCTCGCCGACCGCCGGGTCAAACCTAGGAAGGCTAAAACAACTCGAATAGACTAAAAAGGAGAGGGAAATACTCGGAATTGGAAATTGGAAATTGGAAATGAAGCCTCGGCCCTCTATTTATAGACAACGATCGGAACGTCCGAACCTCGATCGGAACGTCCGTTCCTGCCATCGGAGCTTCCGAAGATCCTGATCTTCCACGTGTCAAAATATCACTTGTTGACTTTGGATAGGGGTGATCAGAGCTTCCGATCCAACCACACGTCATGGATGACGTAATATCATCGGTGCCTCCGATCGCTCATCGGAGCTTCCGATCGTGTCTTCGGAGCTTTCGATCCGTCCGATACCCAATTTATTTAATTAGCATTAATCCTTTAATTACTCAATTAGGGTACGGGCTAATACATTCTCCCCCACTTAAGATATTTCGTCCTCGAAATCAGATCTTAAGTACTGAATGTAATACAAAAATCTGAAACATTCTTTATTCAAATCAAACGTTTACAGAGTTTGCAACTGAATACAACTTAAGAGTGAAATCAAAACAACTCAGGATGGTCTTCACGCATCCTGTCCTCAAGCTCCCAAGTAGCTTCTTCAGTGCCTCGGCGCTGCCAATGAACTAAATCCAAAAGAATGACTTTGTTCCGTAAAACCTTATCCTTATAATCCAGGATACGAATAGGTTTCTCAACAAAGGTCAAATCCTTGTTCACCTGAACCTCAGACCGCTGCAGAATATGAGATTCATCTGCCACATACCGTCGCAACAGAGATACGTGGAACACGTCGTGAATACTGGATAGATGCAGTGGCAAAGCTAGTCGATAAGCCAAATCGCCAATGCTCTCCAAGATCTCAAACAGACCGATAAACCTTGGAGATAACTTGCCCTTAAGGCCAAATCTGAGAATCTTGCGGAAAGGTGACACTCTCAAAAACACTTTCTCCCCAACATCGAACTGCAAAGGCCTACGCTTGATATTAGCATAGCTGGCCTGACGATCCTGTGCAGTCTTAATCCGTTTCTTGATCTGATCAACAACGTCTATCGCTTGCTAGATAAACTCCGGTCCCTCAGCCTGTCTCTCCCCCACTTCTTCCCAGAAGAGTGGAGTACGACAACGTCGCCCGTACAATGCCTCAAAAGGTGCCATCCCAATACTAGTATGATAGCTGTTGTTGTACGCGAACTCGATCAATGGCAAATGTTCCTGCCAGGCTGATCAAAATCCATGACGCATGCTCTAAGCATATCCTCTAAAGTACGGATAGTGCGCTCCGACTGACCATCAGTCTCCGGATGATAGGCAGTACTCAAACTGAGAGTAGTACCCATCGCACGCTGAACACTCCCCCAGAATCTAGAAGTAAACCTGGGGTCCCGATCGCTGACAATGCTCACAGGCACTCCATGAACTCGAACGATCTCCTGAATGTACATCCGTGCCATGCGATCCACAGAGTACTCTTGGCTATAGGCAATGAAATGCGCTGACTTGGTCACAACCCAGATAGCATCACAGTTCCTCGGGGATACCGGCAAATGGGTCACAAAGTCCATTGTGATAAACTCCCATTTCCATTCAGGAATAGGCAGACTTTGAAGCAATCCTCCAGGTCGTCGGTGCTCTGCCTTGACCTGTTGACACACCAAACATCACGAAACAAACTGATAAACACTGCATTTCATTCCTTTCCACCAGAAATGAGTACATAGATCCTTGTACATCTTGTTGCTCCCAGGATGAATACTCAACTTAGTGCGATGTGCCTGAGACAAAATCTCCTCTCGCAACTCTTCATCCTGCGGAATCACAAGCCTACCAGACAAACACAGAAAGCCATCTGACTGATAATGAAATCCAGACGAGCTACCCTCGTTAGCTAAACGAGCTAAACGCAGGGTCTTCGAATCAGACATCTGAGCATCTCGGATCCGTGAATACAAAGTTGGCTCAGATAATATCGCAAACATCTGGATACTCTGCATACCTTTCTTATGCTTGAAGGTATAACCTGAAGTACAACAGTCACTGGTCGCACTAGACATCGAAGAAGTCTGAAGTGCGGATAGTCGCACCTTGCGACTCAAGGCATCAGCGGTGAGATTATCAGCTCTCGGATGGTACTTTATCTCGCAATCATAGTCTTTAAGCAAGTCCATCCAACGTCTCTGCCTTATGTTAAACTCCGCCTGAGTGAACAAATACTTGAGACTCTTATGGTCGGTGAAGATCTCAAATTTCTCACCATACAGATAATGACGCCAGATCTTCAAAGAGAACACAATGGCTGCCAATTCAAAATCATGGACTGGATAGTTGTCCTCGTGAAGCTTCAGCTGTCTAGAAGCGTATGCGATCACATGCCCATTCTGAGTCAGGACACAACCTAACCCCTGAAGAGAAGCATCCATGTATACCACATACCCTCCAGATCCTGACGGTAATGCCAACACCGGCGCAGAAGTCAACCGCCGTCGAAGCTCACAGAAGTTTTCCTCACACTCAGAGGACCATTCGAAGTCCACACCCTTGCGAGTAAGCTGCGTCAAAGGTCGAGCTAGTTGAGAGAAGTTCAGAATGAAGCGACGATAATACCCTGCTAGACCCAGAAAACTACGGATCTCAGCAACTGTCGTCGAACGCGACCAATTAAGTACCGCTTCAATCTTGCTTGGATAAACAGAAATCCCCTCCCTGGATATGATATGGCCAAGAAAGACCACTCTATCCATCCAGAACTCACACTTGCTCAGCTTGGCGTACAACTGCTCATCTCAAAGAGTCTGCAGTACCAACCGCAAGTGAGAAACATGTTCTTCCGTATTACGCGAATACACCAAGATGTCGTCAATGAAGACCACGACAAACTTGTCTAAATACTCCCTGAAGACACGGTTCATCAAATCCATGAATATAGCCGGCGCATTAGTCAAACCAAATGGCATTACTAGGAACTCGTAATGCCCATAGCAAGTACGGAATGCAGTCTTGGCTACGTCCTGATCACGGACTCTCAACTGATGATACCCAGATCTCAAGTCAATCTTGGAGTAAATTGAAGTTCCCTGCAGCTGATCAAACAAGTCATCAATACGAGGCAACGGATACTTGTTCATCACAGTGACTCGATTCAGCTGCCGATAGTCAATGCACAGCCGCATCGACCCATCCTTCTTCTTTACAAAGAGAACAGGAGCTCCCCAAGGAGATACACTAGGACGAATGTACCGCTTGTCCAAAAGATCATGTAGCTGATTCTTCAACTCACGCATCTCTGACGAAGCCAGACGATACGGTGCTCAAGAAATAGGAAAAGTACCCGGCATCAACTCTATGCCAAACTCGACTTCCCTAACAGGAGGAAAACCCGGAATCTCATCAGCAAAAACATCTGGAAATTCATCCACAACAGGAATAGTCTCTAACCCAATACTCTCAGCGGACAAATCAACTGCATAGATAAGGTAGCCTTCCCCGCCAGACTCTAGAGCTCGACAGGCTCTCAAAGCTGATACCAAAGGCATCGGGGGTCGTGCTCCCTCACCATAGAAAAACCAGCTCTCACTCCACTCCGGATGAAAGCGTACTAATCTCTGATAGCAGTACACTAAAGCTCGATAGGTAGTCAACATATCTATTCCCAGAATGCAATCAAAGTCGTCCATCGCCAGGACCATGAGATTTGCTAACAGATGTTCCCTTCAAACTCTAAAGGGCAACCCATCACTAGATGCTTAGCCAAAGCGGATTGGCCCGTCGGAGTAGAAACAGACATCACTACATCTAGTGCAATGCATGGTAACTTATGCCTCTTAACAAAACATGCAGAAATGAAGGAATGAGATGCACCAGTGTCAATAAGTACAAGAGCAGGTATACCATAAAGCAGGAATGTACCTGCGATGACTTTCTCATTCTCCTCCACAGCCTGATCATGCCTCAAGGCAAACACCTGGCGAGATGCTCGTGGCCTCAAATGAGAACTCCCAGCAGGCTGTCCCTGTGACCTCTGCTGAACGGTGGCCTGAGAACCAGACCCTGAACCAGAACCAAAACCGCCTCCCCCATATAGTGGACAATCCCTCCGGATATGACCAGTCTTTCCACAACGGAAACAAGCTCCAGAAGCTCTACGACACTTGTCGGATGGATGGTTCTTCCCACATTGATCACACTTTTCCTTCTTACCTAAACGGACAGCACCTCCAGAACCAGAGGAAGAAGTAGATCCAGACTTCTTAAAAGTTTGGGCACGGGGACCCAAAGAACTAGCAGGCCTCGATTGAGGGAAAGACCTGTTCCGCCGAATGCTGTCCTCCGCCTGGTGACAACGGCTCACCAAACCCTCGTAGGACATGTCGTCGCCAACCACCAGACGGTCATGGATCTCAGGGTTAAGGCCCTGAAGGAACAGATTATACTTCATTTCTGAGCTATCAGCAATCTCGGGGAAATAGGATAGCAGATCAAAGAACCTCTGCTGATACTCATCGATATACATGGCTCCCTGTCGCAGACTCAGTAGCTCGCCTTCCTTCGACTGACGGAGTGCAGGAGGAAAATACCGCTTTTGGAAAGCTATGCGGAACTCGGCCCAGGTGGCCACTCCTCTCGCCGCAACAAAAGGTGCAGAAGTAAACCTCCACCACCTGCGCGCACGTCCATCCAGAAGATAACCCAGGGTCTCCATCTTCTGCTCCTCGGTGCATTGGAAAGTCTGAAAAGTCATCTCCATGTGGTCTAACCAATTCTCCGCATCCTCCGGAGACTCACCTCCAACTAAGGGCTTAGGACCCATAGCTAAGAATCGGCGCACAGTGAAACGCTTGTCGTCATGATGACGATGACGCCGTTCTCGACGATGCTCTCGGTCGGCATCACCCCAACGCCCACCAATACTGCCATGAGAACTCTGGTCATCACGATTTGCCATCTACAAAAATACCTCATGATGAGACTAAATCCCAAGAATACTTTTGCATGCTCTGATACCATAAATGTAGTGACCCTTACCCGGATCACCTACTAACAGAACTTAGGCATGCAATTAACTTAATTAAACAGATATCAGAATAAAACTGCGGAAACCATAAACGTTATACAATCCCAAGTCAAGGAATCTGTAATTTATCCAAATATATACAACCACATCGAATAGCTTTATCAACCTCAAAACAACAGAAATAAAACCTAGACGAAGCTCCAGCTGGTCAACCACCGACTAGCCCCTCTTGGATCCACCCACCTCGTCCAATCGCAAACCTGCCACATGGAATAGGGTGTCCAGAAACACAAAGTACGAGACGTGAGCATAAGACGCTCAGTACGAGAGTATGAGTATACATGCATGCAAAGTGAACTCCCTATAAACTCGAGGTCAAGGAACAGATAACAGAGACAGACCGGGCCCTGGTATGTAGCACGCTGTGCCGTCGCTTCAGGAGGTGGCTCCCATACCATAATACCAGTGGATATGCCGGACCCAAATTGATGGAAGTCCAACCACTAACAGGATAGGGAAAAACCCTACTAACAGACATATCGAAGGAGATAGCTCAGTATGCAAATGAATGCAGCATAAATCAATAACATATAAACCATGCAGTCACATAATACATGCATACTCAGTCAGGATATCTCGAACAGTACTTCCGTACCTCAAAACAGTGCAAGCTCTACCAACTCTAGGTCCACGCCTATAGTCTGCTCTACACTGCCAAATGATACTACTATCATTAAAGTGCTCTAAAAGCCTTAACTAAGCTATTGCATACTCCTAAATATTTATAGGAAGCAAAAGCTATACCTTCGTCCGTCGTTAGTCCTTTGATGTCGATGCCTCCAGAACTTGGGCACAACTGTGCTACGACTTCCGAACGCCTCGCCGATCGCCGGGTCAAACCTAGGAAGGCTAGAACAACTTGAATAGACGAGAAAGGAGAGGGAAATACTCAGAATTGGCAATTGGAAATGAAGCTTGGGCCCTCTATTTATAGACAATGATCCGAACTTCCGATCCTCGATCGGAATGTCCGAACCTGCCATCGGAGATTCAGAAGATCCTGATCTGCCACGTGTCCAAATATCACTTGTTGACTTCGGATAGGGGTGATCGGAGCTTCCGATCCAACCACATGTCATGGATGACGTAATATCATCGGTGCCTCCGATCGCTCATCGGAGCTTCCGATCGTGCCTTCGGAGCTTCCGATCCGTCCGATACCCAATTTATTTAATTAGCATTAATCCTTTAATTACTCAATTAGGGTACGGGCTACTACAATGGAAATTTGGATTCCAAATCGTATTTGAAGTGAGAAAAAAGGGTAGATTCTTTATTTGAAAGTCATGACATTTCTGAAGCTCGAAAGGTTAAGCATGTAACAAACTAGTTTACCGACTATGCTATCACAAGGTGGGATCGATTGGTGGTAAATAGGAAAATATGTGGATTGAGCCATATAGTCACTTGGGATGGGATGAAAAGAGTGATGAGGAAACGTTTTGCGCCGAACCATTATAATAGTATTGATAGGTGTAGTTTGCGTGAGACATCCACATGTAGATCGAGTGTAGAATAGGAGGTCGTGAATGAATCAATGAGGAATTCAAGTGAAGTTCTCAAGCATGAATATCAAGGTACATCTAAATTTTCAAATTTTAGTACTTGTGATATTATATGCTCATGGTGCTAAAAAACCGGGCATGATGTTAGCCAATGTCCGAGTGAGGTGATGAAAGTGGTGGATTCTCAAGTAGATATTGAATCCAAGGTTGTAGTTGATGTTGAATCAAAATTTGAAGTTGAGGATGATGAAACTCTAATGCTTGATGATATGAATATTGGAGAATGTGCGGTGGAAGTTGAATCATTGCTTGATGAACAATCTTTTATTGTGCATGTTTTGGATGATAATCTTGTTGGTATCACTTGTGAGTCTATTAATGAGATAGTAGATGAACCATGCATTGTTCTTTTTCATTTGAGTCCAAAATAAGTTCATTAGGATCAATTGAAATTTTGTAAAGTGAGTGATATGGCAGAAAGAAAGAGTGATCAAAAAAGTGAGATGATCATTGAAAATAAAGAAAAGGAAAAAGAAAAATTAGAGGCCGAAATAAATAGTGTACAAAAGAGAAAGATGACCTTGGAGAGAGAAAAAGAGTGAAAAGAAAATGAGAGGAAAGAGACCAAGAAAAATAATATTATGGTCCAAAATAGTGAGATTGAAAATTTTGTGCAAATAAATAAAACCCTTGAAGTACTTTTGTACAAAGAGATTTTATCTCATTGTCATAAAATAGCCGGTTCAATTCTGAGCGAAATTATTTCTTCTTTGCAGGTTGTGAAAGATGCATCAATGAGGAGGAAAATGAGATTTAATGCTGAAAGGGTCAACATATTTGATCCATGTAGAGTTGAGCATACACATGGTGAGATGGAAGGATTGAAATTTGTTCCATTTGTGAGGTATGATGTAAATCCCAATCAAAGGTACACATTCAATACCAAATTTCAAAGGTATGATCTTAATTTTAAATTTCTTGGATTTAATGACTTTGTTGAGAGATTTGTGACTATGCTATCTATAAAATATGCTTTGATTTCAAATCGTGATCTTAAGTCTCTTGAAAATTTTCATACTACAAGATTGAATGATTTGGATCATATTGATGTGTTGAAGTCACTTCTTGATCTCAAGGTGTTTGAATCTTGGTATGTTACGAGATTGAGTGATTTGATTTTTGTTGATGTGTGTGGATGGCGCATAAATTTTATAGGTGGAAAGTCTTATTTGCTAGAATGTTTAGTGATGGTTTTTGGGCTAGCTAATGCGCCTAGTAATTTTATGAGATTAATGAGTCATATTTTGCATGTAAATATGGGTAAAGTTGTTGTGGTATACTTTGATTATATCTAGGTATATTGTAAACTTTTTATTGAGTATGTTGAACATTTGAGATTTGTGTTGCTCATGTGGGATTTAAAGTTTTTGGGTTATGAGATATGTTTTGTTGATATTCATGATAAATTTTATTTGGATAATGTGTACATGTTTAAAGAAAATAAATTTTTTTATAAGTTCATCGTTGGGTGAGTTGCTTGTTGAGAAAGTATTTGTTTTGAGTTGTGAGAGGCGTATTGCATGGAGAAAAATAATTCCTATGACACAATTGTATGGTTTGAATACATTGTTGGAAAACTGGCGAGTTCCCAGACCAATTACGATTGATACCCGGTGCAGCGGAAGTTTAAAATTTTTTTTTTTCATGGAACGTTTCCATGGTATGGGTATCAACCGTTCATCGATTGAATTACGTGTGTGTAAAATTTAAATAACAATTAAATAAATTTTACCTCAAATCTCGCAACGAGATTAATGGACACCAACAGAACAATTCTGCTCTTGTTGTCTCTCCCTGGAACCGATGAACGCCTTCAATCAGGTCCACGAACAGAGGTTTAATCCCTCTGATAGATTGCACTAGAAAATCTATCAGAAGTTTTCTGCGAAGAGAATACACGAATTTGATTCGTTATTCCTTACTGCGATTCAAAATCACAGACCGGAATTTCTCTGTGACAGAGCAAGGGGGGCGGCCGAAAACGTTTTTGAGAGGGGCTAGGGTTTCGAAAATCCTGTCTCAAAAATTATGACCTATTGTGTGTAATTTCTGTACTGAAATAACTTATTTATAATGCAGGCCACTAACACCTTAGGGCCCATTAGTCATAAGCTGGGGCCCGACAAGCAAAGCCCACTCGTTCAGAAATTAATATAAAATTCATCGTGACTCCGATTGATGAAACGATTTCACCAATGTGCACAGAAACCATTTCTGCACGTTTTAAAGTCAAAATAAATTTTCCTGAATCCGAATTCAGTGGTTTCCAAAAATGTCCATCCCTATGTCATTTTAGGAAATCCTACTCCCTTTCTCTTATTTAAGAAGTCCAACTCCTTAGTTCATTAAATTTAACTCTTTAAATTTAACTATCTCAACGGGGATTAAAACTCCATTACACTGTGTGACCCTCAATGGTTCAGGGATACAGCTAGCCGTGGGCTCACAACTCCTTGTGACTCGGAACAACACTTTCCGACTTGCCCAACGAATCATGGTAAAGCGCCTAGCAACATCGCCCCATGATTCCCTAGGTATCACTGATAGTGCCTACAAGAACCAGTAGATTTTGGTTAGCGTACAGTACGGTCCCTTCATCCAAATATCCCGATCGAATCAACAACCATTGGTATATCGAGAGTCGCTCAAGATTCGATAACTATGCAATGCATCTTGAAGATCAAATTAGTGACATCGCATGTGCTACTAAGAAACCATTTCTTAAATCACATCAAGTACTCTGGCCAGAGATTTGTCACACTAATATCTCCTCAGATCGCATAGGATATCCACACTCGCAAGTATGTGGTGAATCCTTGACAACAATGCATTGACTCCTATATGTGTCGTAACTGTACCCAATCTCGACACCTGATGACCCCCTCAGAGTCGGTAAACGAGTCAAAGCACAGTACTAGCATATAGAGTCTCCATGATGTTTCAAGTCGTAAGGACTAATGGTGTACAACCAAAACCGCGGACTTAATCCACTCGATAAGTGATAACCACTTGGAAAGTCCGGATAGGGTAGTTCGATTATTCATCCTATGAATATCCATTTGCATGCTTCGAACATCTCCATGTTCCCTACCAATGAAACGTGGTACTCCGCATCGCAAATGCTAGTCTCAAACTCGAGCGATCCTTATCCTTATTATCGGACGGCTCAATCGACTAGGAACGGTTTTAGAACATACAGTGACTATAAGATGTATTTCATGATAGACATCTCCATGTTCTACCACATCTTACATACACTATAGTATATTCAAGGTCTTTATCAAAACAACAATAGTATATCATAATATAACAATATGAAGTAATATAAAGTCATTGCCATAAAAGTGTAAATAATATTAAACAAAAGATTGTTTATACAAAGAGTCATCAAAGCCCATAGCCACACAGTTGGCTCACTGGGCACCCACTCTTACATACATCAATTCTTATTCCTATAGGACAATGGTTAAACATATCTATGAATTTTTTGATGGGGTTAACTAGGTCTATGAAGGGGAAGAATTTGATCTATGTCTTGCTAAATGAAATTCTATTCAAGATTATGCATCTTAGTAGTATTAAGATGTTTAATTTGAGCATGAAAGAATTTGTGTACTTTGATCTTGTTATGGGTGTGCAAGGTACACGTATTGATGAGAACAAGTTGGGTGATAGAGCTTACAAGGAGAAAATACGAGGTAAGTATATTGACAATAAAATTTTTTATGTTAGTAATTTCTTGTTGTTTTGTGTAGGTAATGAGCAAGATTTGAGGACAAATCTTTTTTAAGCAGAGGAGTCTGATATGAATCTAAAAAACCATCAAAGTGATCAAGATGCTAAGGATGCTATGGAATTGATAGAGTTGTCGAAAAGTCAAAAATCAAGGATCCAAGGCAAGAAGTTTACAGAGGCGCGTCAAAGAGCCGTGATGTCTCAAGAATCATCTCATGCATTACCATCAAGACTTGAAGAATTTGGGATCCATGGCAACCAAGTTGGAGAAAATGGAAATCAAGTTGGAGATCATTGCAATGTGATAGGAATGCTAGAAGAAAAGTTGGAGCGATCGAGCAGTGCACCCACGCCCATAAAAGGGCGCACCTGCGCTCTACTAGCGGATTTCTGACTATTTTACGATATTTTCCTATTTTTGAGTATTCTAGGTCCACATTTTGTCATTCTTATGCATGTGGAGGTCACTTTGGAGCCAAGAGAACGGCGAGGAAAATATTAGATTGTGGATTCTTTTGGATATCCTTGTTTCTAGATGCTTATTATTTTTGTAAGTGGTGCGCTCAATGCCAAAAGACCGGTAATATATCCCAACACAAAGAGATGCCTCAACACCCCATCCTTGTTTGCGAAATTTTTGATGTGTGGGGCATCGATTATATTTATATCTTGTTTGATGTGGATTATGTCTCCAAGTGGGTGGAAGCAAAAGCCACCCGAACTGACGATTCGAAACTGGTTGCAGATTTGGTCAAACATAATATTTTCTCCAGGTTTGGGATTCCGAGAGCAATCATAAGTGATCGAGGTACTCATTTTTGCAACCAGACTGTAGCAAACTTCTTGAAGAAATACCATGTAACACACAAGGTTTCTACTGCATATCATCCACAATCTAATGGGCAAGATAAAGTGTCAAATAGGGAGATAAAGTCTATTCTGGAGAAGACGGTGAATCTGACTAGGAAAGACTGGAGCTTGAGATTGGATGATGCTTTGTGGGCCTACAAAACTGCGTATAAGATGTCGATTGGTATGTCACCATATAGGTTAAGTTTTGGGAAACTATGTCATCTTCCAGTGGAGTTGGAGCACAGAGATTATTGGGCTATCTAGACTTTTAATATGACGATGGACGAAAGTGGGGAGCATAGGAAGCTACAGTTGCAAGAGCTAGTGGAAATACACTACGATGCATATGCCAGTTCAAAGATCTAAAAAGAGAAGACGAAGGCATTTCATGATAAGATGATTTCTAGAATGGAATTCAAAGTTGGTCAGAAAGTTCTTATCTATCATTCACGACATCGGTTATTCCCAGCTAAGTTGTGTTCGCGATGGATTGGGCTTTTTGTTATTACTAATGTTTTTCCCCATGGTGCAGTTGAGATTCATAGCTTGGAAACTTCAAAGATATTCAAAGTGAATGGACATAGACTGAAACATTATTATGAAGGCGTCCAAGCAGAATAAGTCGAGGAGGTGCATGAGCTAGAACTCGAGGATCCACAAAGCGTTGAGTAAACTGAAGCATGCAGTCGGGCCGACGACAGTAAAAAGAGGTGCTGCTTGGGAGGCAACCCAAAGGGAGTATTTTCGTTTCATTTTTATTATTCATCTTTGTTTTGCATTCTCACTTACATTGGGGACAATGTAAGATTTTAAGTATGCGGGAGAGGACTTAGCCAGTCATTTAGAGGATTTAGCGTGTATTTGAAAACAAAAATTTAGAGCTCATATTTAGTGATGAATATGACTATTGAAATTTACTAGCCCATGATGATATCTAATTGATGACATGCATACTTTTGAAAATAGATGATTTGCAAAGCTTGGAACACTTTGATCTCCAATGCAAAATAGACTTTGATATGGTTATTGAATATTTTTTAGCACGCATGAGTCATAGCTTGAATTTTAAATGAGATAATGAAGGTCGTGTGAGCCTTGTGATAGTCTTAGAAGTCGCTAGCTTATCAAGCTCTCTTTTGAGCTTAATTGAAAGAAGAAAAATAAAAGAAAAGAAAGGAGTTAGTAAGGTGAGGGGAGGCATTGGAATGGGGATTGAAATTCTAATTTCACCAATTTCAAGAGCTAAATATGAAGGAGAATGTATGGAGTTAAGGACAACTGGGTTCAAAAATCTGGCAGTGTGAAAAAAAAGAGTTTCTCAATGGTCCAAATTGATTTTTATCTGCAAGTAAGATTGTACTTGTGTTGGTGTGCAACTTGAGCTGTTGTGGGATTTCACGTTGAGTGGATATTGTTGGAACACATTTTCAGATCATAGATCTGATACCCGGTGCAGCGGAAGTTTAAAAATATTTTATATGGAACGATTCTATATCATGGGTATAAAATCCTAACGATTAAATTATGCAAGTAAAATAATAATCACAATTAAATATTTTACCTCTTCAAGCTATGGCTTGATTATGGACTCCAACAAATTAAATCTTCTCTTGTTGTAAATCCCAGGAACTGATGACTACTCGATCAATCTCCGGAATTAGGTCCACGAATAGAAAACTGAAACCCTCTGATTGATTGCACTAGAAATCAATCAGATGATTATCGTAGAGATTAAACAGATTTGATCTGTCAATTCAGAATGTAATTTTTCAGAAAAATCACAGACTGAAATTTCTCAAAAAGGAGAGAGGATTTTCGAAAACTCAAGGCTGAAATGAATATTATTTTCGAAAATTACACTTATATATATATATAATTTCTAGACTGGATTAAGTTATATCTCTATTAGGACACTAACTCCTTAGGGCCCATAATCCATAAATTAAGCCCAACAAGCCAAGCCTGTTATTATAGAAATTAATATAAAATTCATCATGACTCCGACTGATAAACTGATTTCACCAATGTGCACAGAAACCATTTCTGCACCTTTTAAAGTCAAGATAATTTTTCTGAATCCGAATTCAGTGATTTCCAAAATTGCCCATCCCTGAAATTCCACCCCCTTTAGTTAAGAAGTCTGACTTCTCTTTCATTAAATTTAACTCTTTAAATTTAACTATATCAACGGGGATTAGTAATCCATTACTTGTGTGACCCTCAATGGTTCAGGGATACAGCTAGCTGTGGGCTCACAACTCCTTGTGACTCGGAACAACAATTTCCGACTTACCCATCGAATCACGGTAAGAGCGCCTAGCAACATCGCCCCATGATTCCTAGGTATAACTGATAGTGCCTGCAAGAACCAGTAGGTTTTGGTTAACGTACAGTACGGTCCCTTCATCCAAATATCCCGATCGAATCAACAACCATTAGTATATCGAGAGTCGTTCGAGATTCGATAACTATACAATGCATCTTGACGATCAAATAGTGACATTGCATGTGCTACTAGGAAACCAAGTAACCTAACTCACATCGAGTACTCTGGCCAGAGATTTGTCACACTAATATCTCCTCAGATCGCATAGGATATCCACACTCGCAAGCGTGTGGTGAATCCTTGACAACAAAGCATCGACTCCTATATGTGTCGTAACTGTACCCAATCCCGACACCTGATGACCCCAATAGAGTCGGTAAATGAGTCAAAGTATAGTACTAGCATACAGAGTCTCCATGATGTTTTAAGTAATAAGGAATAATGGTGTACTACCAAAACCGCGGACTTATCCACTCAATTAATAATAACCACTTGGAAAGTTCGAATAGGGTAGTTCGATCATTCATCATATGAATATCCATTTTCATGCTTTGAACATCTCTATGTTCTATACCAATGAAACGTGTTACTTGGCATCGCAAATGCTAGTCTCGATCTCGAGCGATCCTTATCCTTATTTGCGGACGGCTCAATTGACTAGGAACTGTTTAGAATATACAGTGACTATAAGATGTGTTTCATGATAGTGATCTCTCTTTATTCACTATCTCATCTTACTTACACTATAGTATATTCAAGGTCTTTATCAAAGCAACAATAGTATATCACAATATAACAATATGAAGAAAGATAAAGAAAATGCCATTAATGAATGTAAATTATATTAAACAAAGATTGTTTACAATAAGAGACTCTCAAAGACCTTAGCCACAACTTGGCTAGCGGGGCATCAACTCTTTCAATCTCCCACTTGCCCTATAGCCAACTAGTCATACTATGTAGTCCCATTGCTTCGCGATGTTTGTCAAACAATGGTCCTGGCAAGGGCTTAGTAAGTGGATCAGCGATATTGTCTGCAGAGGCCACTCTCTCGACAGTGATGTCTCTTCTTTCCACGATCTCCCGGATGATATGGTATTTCCTCAGTATGTGTTTGGATCTTTAATGAGACCTTGGTTCCTTTGCCTGAGCAACAGCACCAGTGTTGTCGCAGTACACCGGGATTGGACCAACAACTTCAGGAATTACGACCAACTCTTGGACAAAATTCCTCATCCAAACGGCCTCTTTAGCAGCAGCTGATGCTGCAATGTATTCTGCCTCAGTGGTGGAATCCGCTATGGTGTTCTGCTTGGAACTCTTCCAAGAGACAGCACCGCCATTGATCATGAATACAAATCTAGAGGTTGACTTCGAGTCATCCACGTCACTTTGGAAGCTAGAGTCGGTATAGCCTTCCAATTTCAATTCTCTTCCTCCATAAACCATGAATATATTCTTAGTCCTTCTCAGGTGCTTAAGAGTATCCTTCACGGCTTTCCAATGCATTTGACCGGTATTGGCTTGATATCTGCTCGTGACACTCAGAGAAAATACCACATCCGGTCTGGTAGATATCATCTCATACATGATACTCCCTATGGCTGACGCATATGGTATGTGTGTCATTTTCTCTATCTCTTCGTCAGTCTTCGGAGACATAGACTTGGATAGAGAAACTCCATGATACATAGGTAGATGTCCTCTCTTGGACTCATCCATAGAAAACCTTTTCAATATGGTGTCGACGTAGGTTGCTTGAGTGAGTCCTATCATTCTCTTAGATCTATCTCTATAGATCTGTATTCCTAGAATATAGGACGCCTCACCCAAATCCTTCATCGAGAATCTACCTAATAACCCTATCTTTGTTGACTGCAACATTCCTACATTATTCCCAATTAGCAGGATGTCATCAACATAAAGTACTAAGAATGTCACAGCATCCTTAACTATTTTCTTGTACACGCATGGTTCCTCCGGGTTCTTGATGAAACCAAAATCCTTTATTGTTTCATCAAATTTCTGGTTCCAACTTCTTGATGTCTGTTTGAGACCATAAATTGATCTCTGAAGCTTGCATACCTTATGCTCTCTTCCCATGGATGTGAATCCCTCGGGCTGCATCATATAGATTTTTTCTGTAATGTTTTCATTAAGAAATGCAGTCTTCACATCCATTTGTCATATCTCATAATCATACCAAGCTTCTATGGCAATAAGGATTCTTATGAACTTGAACATTGCGACTGGTGAAAAAGTTTCATCATAGTCAACTCCTTGTCTTTGAGTATAACCTTTTGCTACCAATCGTGCCTTGTAGGTCAGTACCTTACCATCAGACCCAAGTTTTCTCTTGTAGATCCATTTACACCCTATTGGAACAATAACATCGGGAGGATCTACTAAAGACCAAACTTGGTTTGTATGCATCGAGTCTATTTCCGACTGCATAGCTTCAAGCCATAAATTCGAATCCGCATCAGAAATTGCTTCCTTGAAGTTTCTTGGATCACATCCAATGTCAGGTTCACTTTGATCCCCTTCAAGAAGTAGATCATATCAAATAGGAGGTCTAGAAGTCCTCTCGGATCTTATAGGAATAGGCGTGTCGTTTAATGGATCCTGAGGTGTAGAATCGTTATTTTGTATCTCGGGTTCTTCTCGAATTTCTTTGAGTTCCATCATCTTGCCTTTCTTATCAAGTAAGAACTCCTTCTCCATGAAGGTGGCATTCCTCGAAACAAACACTTTTGTTTCAGTAGGATGATAGAAATGTTGGAAAACGCGGCTCTCAGATCAATCACGATTGATACCCGGTGCAGCGGAAGTTTAAAAATTTTATTATGGAACAATTCCATATTGTGGGTATCAACCGTTCAACGATTAAATTATAAGTGTGTGTAAAATTTAAATAACAATTATTAAATTTTACCTTCAATCTCGAAGCGAGATTATTGGACACCACACAGATTTCTCTGCGCTTCTTGTATCTCCCTGGAACTGATGAACAAGCTTTCCTTCAATCAGGTCCACGAATAGAGGTTTAATCCCTCTGATAGATTGCACTAGAAAATCTATCAGAAGTTTTCTACGAAGAGAATAAACGAATTTGATTCGCTATTCCAGACTGCAATTCAAAATCACAGACCGGAATTTCTCACGCAGAGAAGGGAGGGGGGCGGCCGAAATATTTTAGAGAGCTAGGGTTTTCGAAAAACTGTCTCTTAAATTATAACCTGTTGTGTGTAATTTCTGTACTGCAATAACTTATTTATAATGCAGGCCACTAACACCTTAGGGCCCATTAGTCATAAGTTGAGGCCCGACAAGCAAAGCCCGCATGTTCAGAAATTAATATAAAATTCATCGTGACTCCGATTGATAAACCGATTTTACCAATGTGCACAGAAACCATTTCTACACATTTTAAAGTCAAGATAAATTTTCCTGAATCCGAATTCAGTGGTTTCCAAAAATGTACATCCCTATGTCATTTTAGGAAATCCTACTCCCTTACTCTTATTTAAGAAGTCCAACTTCTTTATTCATTAAATTTAACTCTTTAAATTTAACTATCTCAACGGGGATTAAAACTCCATTACACTGTGTGACCCTCAATGGTTCAGGGATACAGCTAGCCGTGGGCTCACAACTCCTTGTGACTCGGAACAACGATTTCCGACTTGCCCAACAAATCATGGTAAAGCGCCTAGCAACATCGCCCCATGATTCCCTAGGTATCACTGATAGTGCCTACAAGAACCAGTAGATTTTGGTTCGCGTACAGTACGGTCCCTTCATCCAAATATCCCGATCGAATCAACAACCATTGGTATATCGAGAGTCGCTCAAGATTCGATAACTATGCAATACATCTTGAAGATCAAATTAGTGACATCGCATGTGCTACTAAGAAACCATTTCTTAAATCACATCAAGTACTCTGGCCAGAGATTCGTCACACTAATATCTCCTCAGATCGCATAAGATATCCACACTCGCAAGTATGTGGTGAATCCTTGACAACAATGCATCGACTCCTATATGTGTTGTAACTGTACCCAATCCCGACACCTGATGACCCCCATAGAGTCGGTAAACGAGTCAAAGCACAGTACTAGCATATAGAGTCTCCATGATGTTTCAAGTAGTAAGGACTAATGGTGTACAACCAAAACCGCGGACTTTATCCACTCGATAAGTGATAACCACTTGGAAAGTCCGGATAGGGTAGTTCGATTATTCATCCTATGAATATCCATTTGCATGCTTCGAACATCTCCATGTTCCCTACCAATGAAACGTGGTACTCCGCATCGCAAATGCTAGTCTCAAACTCGAGCGATCCTTATCCTTATTATCGGACGGCTCAATTGACTAGGAACAGTTTAGAATATACAGTGACTATAAGATGTATTTCATGATAGACATCCCCATGTTCTACCACATCTTACATACACTATAGTATATTCAAGGTCTTTATCAAAACAACAATAGTATATCACAATATAACAATATGAAGAAAGATAAAGTCATTGCCATTAATAAAAGTGTAAATTATATTAAACAAAAGATCGTTTATACAAAGAGTCATCAAAGCCCATAGCCACAAGTTGGCTCACTGGGCACCCACTCTTTCAAGAAATAATATCTGATTGAATTCTTTTGATATCCTACAAAATAACATAAGGTGGATCGACTATCCAACTTATCTCTCATTGTCTGCTTCACGTAAGCAGGACATCCCCAAATCCTTAAGTACGAATACTTAGGAGATTTGCCATTCCATAACTCGTATGGAGTTTTATCCATTGCTTTAGTGTGGACATTGTTCAATAACAATACCGCCGTTTCAAGCGCATAGCCCCAAAACGAAGGTGGGAGCTCAGTGAAGCTCATCATAGATCGAACCATGTCCAACAAAGTTCGATTGCGATGCTCCAAAAAACCATTGAGCTGAGGTGTCATAGGAGGAGTCCACTGAGAGAGAATATCATTCTCTTTTAGATAGTCCAAAAACTCGGTACTTAAATATTCTCCACCTCGATCCGATCGAAGTGCTTTAATACTCTTACCTAGTTTGTTTTCTACTTCAGCCTTGAATTCTTTGAACTTTTCAAATGCATCAGACTTATATTTCATCAAATATAAATACACATACCTAGAATAATCATCAGTAAAGGTAATGAAGTAGGTGTGACCAAATTTAGTACCAATACTAAATGGACCACAAACATCTGTATGGATCAAATCCAACAGATTTTGACTACGCTCAGGTTTTTCTTTGAAAGGAGATTTAGTCATTTTTCCTTTTAGGCAGGACTCACAAGTAGGTAGAGAGTTAATATCAGATATATCAAACATGCCCTCTCCCACTAGCTTGTTCATCCTCCTTGAGGAAATATGACCTAGCCTAGCATGCCAAAGGTTTGCCGGGTTTTGACTATCATTTTCCTTTTATTTGTTGTTGCCGGTTTATCAACATAATTAATTGGTACATCTTTTAATTTTAAGTTATATAGATCATTTTCAATTTGTCCATTTTCAATCAAACATTCATTCTTGTAAATATTGCAAATCCCATTCACAAAATTGCAAGAAAAACCATCTCTATCAAGCATAGAAACAGAAATAATGTTTTTAACCAAATCTAACACAAATAAAACATCTCTTAAAAATAACTTAAAATCGTTCTGCAAAACTAAATAAACGTCTCCCACAGCTTTGGCTTCAACTCTAGAACCATTTCCGAGCCTTAGCTGGGTCTCACCCATCCTAAGCTTACGACTTCTTGTCATCACCTGCAAATCATTGCAAATGTGAGATTCACATCCGGTATTCAATACTCAAGAAGTAGTATTAAGTGAAACATTTATTTCAATGTAAAACATACCCTTTGCAGTTCGCAACTGCTCAAGATATACTTTGCAGTTACGTTTCCAATGACCGGGTTTCTTGCAGTGATGGCAAACGTCTTCAGATCCGTTCCCATTTGAAGCCTTTGTCTTGCTCTTCTTCTTTGGTACAATTTTTTTGGGTGGGGCAGAATGTTTCTTACCCTTTCCACTTGGCCCTTTCTTAGAGTTAGAAGAGGAACCAACCAAGAGTACCAGTTTATCCTTCTTTAATGTGGCCTCATAAGTCACAAGCATATTGACCATCTCTTCAAGGGTGGCCTCTATCTTGTTCATATTGAAGTTCATCACAAAGCCGTCAAATGACGAAGGAAGAGAAAGAAGTAACAAGTCTGCGTTTAGTTCATGCTCCAATGTCAAGTCGAGTGTTACCAACTTTTCAATGAGTCCAATCATGTGTACCCCATACTCACGGACCGAAGTCCCATCTCGCATGCGTCATGTCATGAGCTCTTTGACGGTGTCATAACTCTCCGATCTTGACTGAGCTCCAAAAAGTTCCTTGAGAGTATCGTGAATGTCAGCAGCATTCACTGCATTCTCAAATCGCCTCTGAAGTTCATCAGACATCGAAGCCTGCATGTAACATTTGGCTTTGATATCATGGTCCCACCATTTGTCAAGTTTGGCCAATTCTTCCGGACTCACATCAGCCGGGGCTTCTTTCTGAAGAGGCTTTTCTAACACGTAGAAAACCTTTTCCGAACTAAGAACAATCCTTAACTTACGGAACCATTCCGTATAGTTTGCGCCATTCAGTTTTTTTTGTTCGAGGATTGAGAATAGTGGATTGCGCGAATTCATTGTAATGAAATACTGAAAAGAAATAGACAATAATCAGTGATTGCTTAATTAATTTACTAAGACATAAAATATGGCGATATTTAATTTTATAAATTTCACTCCCACTATTTTAACGATTTCACTACACTCTAGTGAAAACGAAAAACTAGTTTCCTTAGTGGAAACATGAAGTCCAATTGACAAATCATATTCCCGAATAATATCAGCCAACCATAATTTTCAAAAGGTAGAGCCCAATTGCTTCCAAAGCAATCCCCATGTTTTTACCTCATGTACAATAAGGGCCCAATAATATGACGCCGTTTATTGTGACATGTCAAGATGACCCATCAATATTAAGTTGTGATGGACGGTCGTCATGTGGATCCCCAATAATATGAGCCAATCCCATGTGAGTTCCACCCAACTTACAACATGTGTCGATCCAATGTACAGCTTTCCGATGAACAGGCCCCCCCCAATAATATGAGCCGGACCGTGCCCGTGGGTAGCATTTCATACATTAATCGTTGATGGAAGGTAATAATATTTAAACAATATTTAAATTCCCTTTTGTTTATCTTGATATAAATTTTAAATCATATTTAAAATGAGGGATTTTTAATTTTGAAAAATTGTCTCATCATATCATATTTGTATGCTTGCGGGATTCATGCAATTTAGTCTAAACATGCATACAACAATAATATCATATATTATATTTAGGATGATCGACCCCAAAACTAATCGACCCGTGGTTGCCAATCACAATTCTAAGTCCAATCCTAAGTGATATGCAAGTATGCAATGCAATCCTATTACATTGTGCTTCGAATTTACATTTCTTCGGTTTTTATTGTCTGCTGGGCCCATCTTTGTCTTCAAATCTCTATCTCCCACTAAGTCTAATAAATTTACAATAAATTTCGATGACAAGTAGGGGATACATATTTAAGGGTGGGAACGGGCCATAAACCAGACCCACTTTTTATTACAAATGACAATTCAAATTGGGCCATAAACCAAGCCCATTAATAAAACCCAAAAACAATAAAACCAAATGTAAACAACCTAACATACACCTACAAACTTGGTCATGGCGATCGATCATCCTTTTATCCAATAATTAATTTAATAATTAAATAATTGGATAACATGCAATGGCATCATAATCAAAAAGATAAAATCAAATTTTATCTAATATTTTCATAAGATCATATCTTATCATCAATTGTACCAAAATAATCAATTTTATAAAATCTAATTTAACGGATAAAATTTATAAATTTTCCAAAAATTCAAATTTATCCAAAAATCAATTTTAAAAATTTCGGACTCAAACAATTTGACCTGATACCTCGCGGACCAATCAAAAACAATTTTCGATCAGACCAAAAACTAAAATTTCGAAAATCAAAAATTCTAAAAAAAATCAAATTTTAATTTTCCGGGCTGCCCGGGACGTTCCCGGGCAGCCCCGCCTCCACGTGGGACAGCGCTGCCCACGTGGAGTTGGGCAGCTCGTCGCTGCCCCTGGGCCGCGACTATCGCTTTTAAAGTCAAGATAATTTTTCTAAATCAGAATTCAGTGATTTCCAAAAATGCCCACCCCTATGTCATTGTAGGAAATTCCACTCCCTTTAGTTAAGAAGTCCAACTTCTCTTTCATTAAATTTAACTCTTTAAATTTATCTATCTCAACGGGAATTAGTAATTCATTACTTGTGTGACCCTCAATGGTTCAGGGATACAGCTAGCCATGGGCTCACAACTTCTTGTGACTCGGAACAACAATTTCCGACTTACCCATCGAATCACGGTAAGAGCGCCTAGCAACATCGCCCCATGATTCCCTAGGTATCACTGATAGTGCCTGCAAGAATCAGTAGGTTTTGGTTAGCGTACAGTACGGTCCCTTCATCCAAATATCCCGATCGAATCAAAAACCATTGGTACATCGAGATTCTTTCGAGATTCGATAACTATGCAATGCATCATGAAGATCAAATAGTGACATCGCATGTGCTACTAGGAAACCAAGTAACCTAAATCACATCGAGTACTTTGACCAGAGATTTGTCACACTAATATCTCCTAAGATCGCATAGGATATCCACACTCGAAAGCGTGTGGTGAATCCTTGACAACAAAGCATCGACTCCTATATGTGTCGTAACTGTACCGAATCCCGACACCTGATGACCCCAATAGAGTCAATAAACGAGTCAAAGTACAGTACTAGCATACAGAATCTCCATGATGTTTCAAGTAATAAGGACTAATGGTGTACAACCAAAACCGCGGACTTATCCACTCAATTAATAATAACCACTTGGAAAGTCCGAATAGGGTAGTTCGATCATTCATCATATGAATATCCATTTGCATGCTTTGAACATCTCTATGTTCCATACCAAGGAAACGTGGTACTTGGCATCGCAAATGCTAGTCTTGATCTCGAGCGATCCTTATCCTTATTTGCGAACGGCTCAATTGACTAGGAACTGTTTAGAATATACAATGACTATAAGATGTGTTTCATGATAGTGATCTCTCTTTATTCACTATCTCATCTTACTTACACTATAGTATATTCAAGGTCTTTATCAAAACAAAAATAGTATATCACAATATAAAATTATGAAGAAAGATAAAGAAAATGCCATTAATGAATGTAAATTATATTAAGCAAAGATTGTTTACAATAAGAGACTCTCAAAGCCCTTAGCCACAACTTGGCTAGCGGGGCATCAACTCTTTCAGATATGTGGAGTGTGCAGGATGCTTGTTAATGACCATAATCACACACACGTTTGGGGCTATATCTCTAGTTGAAATGTCTGCATATTCAACTTGTTCCGTTATTAGCATTTTAACGACTTTCTTGATCATGCATTGAGTTAATTTTTGAGGCATACATGTGTAAATCATGGTTAATTTCATTACGAAATATGAGCTTGGAACTTATTTTTAGTTTTGTGTTGCTCGAGGACGATCAAGGTTTAAGTATTGGAGAGTTTGATGTGATGATATTTTCCTATGATAATTGAGTTAAATTGTTATGATTAAATGTGTTTGGATTGATTAATTTGGTTTTATAGTCACTAATCATTGTAATTTAATTTAGGAAAAAAAGAAGAAGTTGAGTAAAGGATGGAAGAAAAAACACAAAAACGGAAAAAAATTAAACAACTCGGACTGAGAGTTGCTCGCTGGTGCGTGACTTTTGTCCGCTCGAGCGAGCATGCAATAAAAGAAGAGAACATGATCGGCAAACAGCGCACCTGCGCTAGGAAGAGGGCACAGCCGCTCCGCGCAAAGAATTGAAGACAACACACCTGCACTTGGGAAGGAGCGCAACCTTGCCCTGGGAAATAATGAGTAGCGCACCTGCGCTACAAACGACGCATCTACGCTTGCAACATGTTCGTGCCAGAGATTGAGGCAGTGAAATTCTCGCTCGAGCGCGACTTTCTTCCGCTCGAGCGAGATGAAAATTAGGGAAATTTCAATTTTGAAAGAAAACTTGGTTGGGAAGGACTCTAAACTTTAAATAACTCCTAGCACTCGAATTTTAGCATCTTTTCATAACCTTTTGGATGGGAGAACTCTGAACAACACAAGATTACCTAATATTTTTAATACAAGATTGATGCATCTTTTCATCGTTTAATTTTTATTTCAGTATCAAAAGTTTTTTGGAATTTATCATATGCTTGTGTGTTTTATTGTTGGCTTGATCACCTAATATTTTTAATACAATCTAAAGCTAAATTATATATTGAATCCGTAATTGTTTGATCCCTCTAATTTGTGAAGTAACTATGGTTAATAATTTCTGCTTTTGAATTTATTAATTTGTAGGAACAACGATTGACTAGATTAAATATAACCGCTTGTGTTTATGTTGTCTAGATTCATCAATCTCATTAGTTTGAATACTACCTTAGATTTAAATCTTGATCGCTTGCATCTTGATTGATTTATTGGTAAGGGTTAATTTAGAACACTTGTGTCTAATTAACTAAGATTAAGGTGAGATAGAAATTAAAATTTAAATTATGAATATTCAAATGTGAATTCATTATTTTTAAGAGAATCGATGACCGAGTGAATAACTTCAAGGGCGTAGTCGACCGATACCAAGGCTTGTTTTAATTGATTGTTTCGTTATTATTTTAATCTTGCATGCTAATTTAGAGATTTGATTTTTACTTTGTTTACAAGTTTTTTAGAGATTAATTTCCTGATTCAAAAAGCCCCCTTTTTATTTATTTCAGTATTTTTAAGAACACAATAAATTGCACCTTCCTTATGGGAATGATCCCTACTCTCGCTACTACATGTTTATTAAGTTGATTTGATTGAGTTGGGTTAGTTTGGGCATGACACGACTAAGCGCTACCATCGAGCGCGAAAGGTGGAAATTGAAGAAGAAAGAACATAAGTTTGGCGCTCGAGCGGGCACTTTCTACCGCTCGAGCACGATTCGATGAGTTTTTATGTTTGGAGGCAAAAGTTTGGCGCTCGAGCGGGCTCTTTTAGCCGCTTGAGAGAAATCGCGACATGGGTATTTTTATTTTTGCAAACTCTATCAATAAAGAAAGAAAGAGGTTGGATTTGAGGGCATATAAATATCATAATTTGAGGAGAATTCGAGGACTTCACGCAGAATTGAGAGAGGACGGCGGCTAGGGCTGAGGATTGAAGACTTGGAAGACGCTCAATCATAGTTTCTTCTCTGTTCTTTTTTTTATGATTAAAACATATTCTTGGATTTTGTTTTTGTTTATTGAGTAGTTTTTCTTCAACAAAGACCCCGAGATTGGGTCGAAACTAATTTATGTTTGAGACGTGGTTACATGTTTGATTATATTTTGGATATTTTCCATTATTGATTGGTGTTAGTTTAATACTTCTTGTGAATATCTTGATCACCTAGTCACATGTGTGTTGATTAATCACGAATCAAAAGAGGATTGATTAAATATATCTTCAAAGATATCAATCAACATATGGTTAAACCGACTAGAAATAGTAATCGGTTTTAGTATGTTGTTTTAGGTGAAAACTAAATTTTCATAAATATTGAATGTGTTTGAGTTTGACTAGAATTAATTATAAATAATTAATCCGTCCAACTTGAATAGGTTTAGAAATTCTAGAAATAGATTGTTGAATAAGATAGGAAAATTCACCGTGATTGGAATAAACATAATTTTCAGTCTGTGCCACGTGGATGCATAAATTAGTTCGATACCTTCGTGTGTCTTAGTTGTTTCTTTCAATTGAATTTATACACCCAGCTCTAGTTGTTAGTAGTTCCATAATTATTTATTATTTTAATTCCTAGTTTTATTCAATTCACAACACCTTTTTATTATTTTTTTCTAGATTAAGTAAAATAATTAAATCTTGAGCATTAACTACAGTCTCTGAGGGATTGATACTTGGACTCGTCGTCCATTTACTATTACTTGACCTAGTGCACTTGCTAGTCATAACCGAAAAAGTCGGTCAATATACATGTATTGTGTTTGCATGTTTTTTGTGGCATTATTATGTGCATTGATATTATGCGGCATGCATGTACACGTTGAGCTTTATATCTTGATTTTCATAGTCTATTGTAGGGGTCGCTCAGCCCCGTATTTTAGTGGATGGATTTCCATGGACTTGGAGCCGGTTATATCCACAGTTATATGGTATGGAAGCCACCTCCTAATGAAACGGCCCAACGTGCTACATACCATGGCGCCTCGACTGAGCAGTTTTCTGGATAGGTTTTTCCAGTACCCTTCATATTGTATGTGCACGCATGGTATATGTATATTCGTACTTTTGTACTTAGCATTTTATGCTCACATCCATAGAGTTTTGTGATGGAACTATTCTATGGGGAAGGACGTAGGTTGGATAGACCCGGAGATAGCGGTCGGTGAGCTGCAGTGGTTTCGTGGGTTTTATCTCTTCTCTATATCGGGTTGATGGTTTGAACTTTAGAACTATTATTTTTGATGAGGTTGTATAATATTATTCGATTTTAGCCTGGTTGTTCTGCCGATGATTTTGTATTTTTGTTCTAGTTTCCGATGCTTATTTTAATTATCGTGCTTTAAGTTAATTGCATTCTTAATCTTTGATTAGTTATTGATTTTGGGTTTGTTCACTACATTTACTGGCTACTGGTGCGTTCGTCAAACCGAAAGGCATCACTAGGAACTCGTAGTGACCATAGCTCGTACGAAACGCAGTCTTTGAAACATCCTCATCAGGAACTCACAACTGATGATATCCCGATCTCAAGTCAATCTTGGAATACACCGAAGTGCCCTACCGCTGATCAAATATGTCATCAATGCGCGATAGAGGATACTTGTTCTTGATCGTCACTCGGTTCATGGATTTAATGAACAGGGTTTTCTGAGAATACTTGGATAGGTTTGTCATAGTGTTTATCAATGACATTCTGGTTTATTCCCGCATCATCAAGGAGCATGCTCAGCACTTGAGGATTGTACTGCTGATTCTTTGAGAGAGACAGTTGTTTGCCATGTTCAGCAAGTGCGAGTTTTGGATTGATCGAGTAGTATTTCTCGATCATGTCATTTCTCGGGATGGTGTTTCAGTGGATCCGAGTAAGAAGAAGCTATTCTGAATTGGTCGTGTCCGACGGCAGCTTCTAAGATTCTTAGTTTCTTGGGATTGGCAGAATACTACCAGAGATTCATCGAGAATTTCTCATGGATTTCTCAACCATTGACATAGTTGACGAGGAAGGATGTTCCTTTTGTCTGATCCACAGAGTGTGAGCAGAGCTTTGATGAGTAGAGAGAACTTATGACTAGTGCTCATGTGCTTTCATTGCCATCTGGTTCTGGTGGTTATATGGTCTATACGGATGCATCTCTTTAGGGTTTGGGATGCGTGTTGACACAGAATGGGCATGTGATTGC
The DNA here is from genome assembly GCF_033568475.1 of Henckelia pumila. Taxonomy (NCBI): domain Eukaryota; kingdom Viridiplantae; phylum Streptophyta; class Magnoliopsida; order Lamiales; family Gesneriaceae; genus Henckelia; species Henckelia pumila. Next base: position 37,067,110 of record NC_133120.1, on the reverse strand, counting down.
CTATGCTTCCCGAAATTTGAAGACTCGCAAAGGGAATTATACAGTGCATGATTTAGTTTTCACTTAAGATTTGGAAACATTACTTGTACGGTGAGCGTTTGGAGATCTACATAGACCACAAGATTTTTAAGTATTTGTTCACTCAGTCCGAGTTGAACATGAGACAGCGTCTTTGGATGGATCTTCTCAAGGATTATGATTGTGAGATCAAGTATCATCCGAGTTCTGCGAATCCAACTACAGATGCGCTCATTCATAAGGTTTATGTCAGTGCTCTTCGTACTAGTGTTGTGGCTAATACGGTTCTCGAGTAGTGTTCCTTGGGTTTCACTTTTCACCGCAAGAGAGATCAGCAAGGGATTCAAGTATTTTCAATATTAGCTGAGACAGTTTTGTTTGCTCATATCCGGGAGATTTAACTTTTTGACCCAATTAAAGACGCAAAAGTTATCCAGGATTACTTAGGGAGACAACACCTCTGGTTTCCATTTTCACTCTGATGGTTTGTTGTGCTTGTCTGGTAGAGCATTTGTGCCTGATGATTCTTCTTTGCGCAAAGATATTTTGTCTCAAGCCCATCGTAGTAGATTCACCATACACCCAGGCAGTGCTAAGATGTACAAGGCTCTACGTACCATATTCTATTCAAAAGGTGGGAAACACAGTGTTTACCAGTATATTTATCGTTGCCTTGTTTGTTAGCAGGTTAAGGCGAAGCATCGTCGACCGGGTGGTCTGATGCATAGTTTGGAAATTACTGAGTGGAAGTGGGAGCATGTGATGATGAATTTTGTCACCCACTTTCCGCTGTCTTCTATGCAGTGTGATGTCATTGAGTTGTGGTGGACAGATTGTCCAAATCTGCTCACTTTATTCCGTACAATCGCAATTTCAATTTTGATCGCATGGAGAGATTGTACATTCAGGAGATTGTGCGTTTGCATGGTGTGCCGTTGAGTATTGTCAGTGATAGAGATCCGAGGTTTATCTCACGGTTTTGGGGTAGTTTTCAGCAAGCCTTGGGTACTACTTTGAGTCTCAGCACAACTTATCATCCATAGACTGATGGACAGTCCGAGAGAAATATTCGGACATTAGAGGATATGCTAAGGGCCTCAGTGATGGACTTTGGATTATCCTGACTGGATCATTCGCCGATGATAGAGTTTTCTGTATAACAATAGCTATCATCGCAGCATGGCAAGACATCATTTGAGGCTCTTTATGGTCACCGTTGTCAAACACCCTTATTTTGGGATGAAGTAGGGGAAATAAAGATTGAGGGACCAGAGCTGATTCACCAAATGGTGGATAAATTTGAACTGATCAGGAAGAGGGTCAAGATTGCACATGATAGGCGGAATAGTTATGTCAACACTAAGCGTAGACCTTTGCATTTTGAGACAGGGGAGCCAGTCTTCTTGCGAGTTTCACCTTTTTGGAAGATGATGAGGTTTGGTATCAAGGGGAATTTAGCGCCGAGATTCATTGGTCCGTTTGAGATCTGGCGAAAGTCGGAGATATGGCTTATCATTTGGCGTTACCACCATATCTTTCCAGTATTCATAACTTGTTCCACGTGTCACTACTTTGTCAGTACGTGGCAGATGAGTCCCACATTCTGCATCCGAGTGAGGTTCAACTAGAGCCTGATTTGTCATACGTGGAGAGAGCGCTCATAATTCTTGATAGGAAAGACAAGGTGCTTCGTAATAAGCGCATTTCTCTAGTCATGGTTCGGTGGTAGCATCGAGATACCGAGGAAGCAACCTGGGAGTTGGAGATCTGTATGCGTTCTGAGCATACGGAGTTGTTTTGATTGTATTGTATTTTAGCAGTACAGCTGTATTGTAAAAACTGCATTATTGTAATTACAAGTTGGATCAGTACTATTTTTGTTCTATTATCCTAGTCCTGATTTCGAGGACGAAATCTCTTAAGTGGGTGAGAATGTAGTTACCCATCTCCAAATTAAGTTAATCAAGCACCTAATTATGTTTAATGGGTAAAAATATTATTACTGGATCCTCAAATGGGTTTAAGGAGTTGAAAAAAAATGGATTCAGATTGATTAAAAATAGTCCAGTTGGATTGAGAGTATTGGGCAGATCGGAACCACAGTTTTGTGCTCGGAAGTTTTGTTCGCGTTCGGAAGCTCCAAAGTGGATCGGAAGCTTCGATCCTTACCAATGTCAATTGTCCAAAATATTACGCATGCAGTGACGTCTGCAGGATCGGAATTTCCGATCGGACTTTCGGCAGATAGCTTCTAGAATGAGGACACGGGGTTGGCTGGGGACGATCGCAAGCATAGATCGAAAGCTTCGATCGTGCGATCGGAGGTTATGATCGCTATCTATATATAGGTGGTCGGGAGCTCATTTTCATTTGCACCTTCAAAACATTCCTCTCTCCATTCTATCTAGTCTTTTGGGCTTTTAGGGGTTTCTAGGCGTCCTACTGGAGAGCCGAGAGTGGCGGAGCACTTCGGGGATAGCAGCGGAGCTATGCCTAAGTTTTTAGGTAGTCGCCATCAGCAGGCTGACGACGGACGTAGGTATAATTTTGGATCCCTATAGAGATTAGGGAGTATATAATAGCTTAGTTAAAGCTTTTAGAGCACTATAAATGATATAGTGTCTATGTGATTATAGGCTTGGACTAGAGAGCATGATTTTCTAGGTTACTCTTATTGCTGAGATTAAGGTACGAACATATTATCCGAGATACCGATTTGAATATACATGTATTGTTTTTGCATGTTTTCTGTGTCATTATTATGTGCATTGATATTATGCGGCAAGCATGTACACGTTGAGCCTTTTGCCTTGATTTCCATAGCCTATAGTAGGGGTCTCTCAGTCTCATAATTTAGTGGATGGATTTCCATGGACTTGGAGCCAGTTATATCCACAGATATATGGTATGGGAGCCACCTCCTCATGCGACGGCCCAGCGTGCTACATACCATGGCGCCTTGACTGAGCAGTGTTCTAGATAGGTTTTTCTAGTACCTTTCATATTTCATGTGCACACATGGTATATGTATATTCGTACTTCTGTACTAAGCATTTTATGATCACGTCCATAGTGTTTTGTGTTTGACACCCTATTCTATGGGACATGACTTAGGTTGGACAGACCCGGATGTAGCGGTCAGTGAGCTGCAGTGGTTTCGTGGGTTTTATCTTTTCCCTGTATTAGGTTGATTGTTTGGATTTTATAACTATGATTTTCGATGAGGTTGTATAATATTATTCGATTTTAGCCCGGTTGTTCTGTCGGTGATTTTGTATTTTGGTTCTAGTTTCCGCTGCTTATTTTAATTATCGTGCTTTAAGTTAATTGCATTCTTAAGCTTTGATCAGTTAGTGATTCCGAGTTGGGTCACTACATGTTCTCTCCAGTGGTCAAACACACTTAAATACAGATTATTCTAGCCATTATAGCAATGTTGGACATGGAACTAGAGCAGTTAGATGTTAATACTGCCTTCTTACATGGTAATCTTGATGAAGAGATTCTAATGTCACAAGAAGAGGGATTCATAAAGAAGACACAAGCTGGAAAATTATGCCTCCTAACAAAGTCCCTATATGGATTAAAACAGGCCCCTAGACAATGGTATAGGCGCTTTGATGACTTTATGATGCAACAAGGCTTTAAGAGATCTAAATTTGATTGTTGTGTGTATTTCAATGTACTCTCAAATGGTTCTTACATCTATCTACTGATTTATGTGGATGGCATGTTAATAGCTTGCAAAGATACAAATGAAATACAGATATTGAAACATCTATTGAGCATTGAATTTGAAATGAAGGATCTTGGGCCAACAAAGAAAATTCTTGGAGTTGAAATTATATGGAACAAAAAGGCAGGTACTTTAGCTTTATCTCAAGAATGATACATTGAACGTCTATTAAATATCTTTGGTATGAAAGATGCTAAAAACATCAATACACATGTTGTAGATCACTTCAAATTAGTATCGATTAAGGAAGATACCGAAGAATTGGAATTCATACACATGAAATCTGTACCATATGTAATGAAGTTGGTAGAATCATGTACTTGATGGTTTCTACAAGACCCGATATATCATATGCATTAGGATTACTTAGTAGATTTATGAGCAAACCGAGTAGGGATCATTGGCAAACAGTGAAATGGTTGTTCAGGTACCTCAAGAGGACAGCAAAATTGAAACGTGTATACTCAGGAGCTGGAAAATCTACAAGCGCAGTCACCGGTTATTGTGAATCTGATTATGCAGCAGATCTTGATAAAAGAAGGTCCATTTTTGGTTATGTATTTACAGTTGGTGGTAATGTGGGAAGCTGGAAATCAAGTCTACAACATGTTGTACCTTTATATACAACTGAAGCTGAATACATTTCACTAACTGAAGCTGTGAAGGAAGGATTATGGCTTAGAGGCTTCATTGAAGAAATGGGATTTGCACAGAAGCATGCAACTGCTTTTTGTTACTCTCAATGTACCATACAACTATCTAAGAATGCTATATTTCATGAGAGAACCAAACACATAGATGTTCGGTTGCCCTTTGCGAGAGACATCATTTCTAGAGGCCAAATCAGTGTGAAAATATTGATACAACCATTAATCCCGCAGACATGTTAACCAAGGTCATTCCTGTGAGCAAACTCAAAGATGCTTTGGGTATGCTCAACATAATGGAGTAGCTAATCCTACTGTTACATTGAAACTCTAGTAGAATCTGCTATGTTTCACATATATGAGCCAAAGGTGGAGATTTGTAGAGTAATTAGATTGACTCATATCTGTTGACTTAATCGGATGGCTAAGATTATATCTAGATCTTAGAACTCATCCAACGGCTCATAGTCATACTTTGTTATATACTAAGTAATGGCAATTAGGTGAGTTAGTTAACAAGGGGGATTAATCCAGCTACTCGAGATTATTCTCATTATTCTCTCATCGAAAAATCCAGGAAATTCAATACTCTAAAATTGGGGCTAACTTGGAGATTCTCTGATCTTGAAGATATTGGTGTATACTAGCTCAAGAAGTCGTTGAAGAAACTTGGTTCTGCTTGTTCCTTCATTTACTTTATGTATATGAGCGTATGTATTGATTGAAGTCCCGAAGAGGATTGATACGATTGTAAACATCTTGGTGATAGTAGATTTCATTGGAGTATTCCAAGAACCTTGGATGTAGGGTAATTCAAAACCCGAACCAAGTAAAATTATTGTGTTCTTGATTGTGCTTTGTTTGTTATTGCTAATGGTTATATTCTCAACATATTTGATACGACATGGTATACCGCCTCTGGACTATAGACAAAAGGTTGTGTGTTCAAAATTTGAAAATATTGAACTGTATTTGCTCCATATTGGAAAAACATTGGGATGCCAATGACTCACTGCGATCTTTGAGCATCTAACATGAGCTTTGAATTCAAAGTGAGATGTGGTTATTTCAAACTCGAGCTCTTTTCGATATTATGAATCTTGTGCTTTATGCCATCTTTTGTTCTTGCTTAGTGATAAGTAAAAAAAGAAAAAAAATATAAATGTCATTATTTCCCAAATCAAATTGTTAAGAATAGATTTTGGGTGAAAATGTGGACTTCACAAACTGAATGCACTATAGCGGTTGACTCATAAAAATGCTAGACTGGGTTCAGTTGAGGTTGGTCAACTGAACTTCTTTCTTCTCGTATTTCGATGTTAATTGGCAAATAATTAGTATGTGCGGAATTATGTCAACTAAAAGATTAGAACTATAATCATATTATAACGCTCCATTTTTATCTTAAATGAGTTTATTTGAGTTAATCGGAGATTACAGAGTTCACGAGCCGACTTGATTTTGATCAGGGTCCATTTTGAAAATTTTGGAAATTTCAGGGACTAAAATGCAATTATTGGATTTTATATATTATTTACACTTGTAATGACTTTTCAAAGTCTTCTCCTTCCTTTCAATGCCGAGAACCTCCATTTTAGGCGCCCAAATAAGTTTCCAAGCTTTGTGATTTCATTCCGAGCTCGATCCATCCGTTGAAATTTATTTCTGAAGGCAGATTAGCGATCACTGTAGCGAGAGCTCCGTTTTATCGTAAGTTTTTCTACGATCAGATACATTATAGTTTTTGGGTGTTGTTAGAATCATTCGAGATTCGAGTATGTTGTTCTTGACAGAGTTCTGATCGTTTATTATCTGTCGGTTTTGAATTAGAACGACGTTCGGATTTGTTATGATTTTTGGAAGCCATTTTCGAAAATGTGGATTTTTAGATTGGTTGGGTTTGAGCTTTTGTTGTTGTATTAGCATTGATATGAGTTGATATCGGTATTGAACTGCTGTCTGCGTTTCCGGTTTGTTCAGTTTTAGCCGTTATGCCGCCGGTTTGAGTTTTTGGAGTTTTGAACCGTTGGAGTTGTTGTGTTTGGGCTTGTGTATTGATCGTCGTTGTTGATCAATTTTTGTATCTGAACAGATTCGTTTGGAGTTGTCAAGCCTGGTGTTAACAGCTTTTGATCGTCAAGAGATTGGACGAAGAACGGTAAAGAGAATTACCTTGAACCGTAGTTGTTGTTTAGTTGGTATAGTCTTTGATACAATCTTTTGTTGTAGCTTATCCGGAGTTGGATCTACTGAATCGAAAGGTAAAAGCAGTCATCGTAGAGGGATAGCATACTCGGGACAGTTGCTTCTCGAGTTTCCCTTTCAAATCACATATTGCATCTACACTTGTTCTAGCATGAGGAACTTGTGTCTTGTTGATTGATTTTGCTTTTGATTATGTGGCTTATGTTTATGTTTCTATTATGCATTCATCTTGAGCCTACGTTGATTTCAGCGGGCAGAACCGCCCTTTTTGTTAAGACATTTGAGAACTATTATTGAGTGGCCTAGGTCGTAGTCGTTTCGCCTAGTAATAGAATACTCAATATGGTTGCTCAAAGTCTAGAGGAGTGGGATACGTGACACCACCTCCATTGGGAGAGTCGGTGAGTCGTTACGTGATCTCATCCTCGGGATCCCAAAAGCTCAGCAACAATCCCTCATTTATCAGAATTGATAACCCGTTTTAAAGACATGCATTTCATTACGTTAATATTGATTAAGTGTTGTCTTGAAAGCATGTCTATTGATTCATTACTTGTTATGTTGCTTTTACTGGGAATGTCGTTCTCACCGGTTATCCGGCTGTTGCTTTGTTTTGTATGTGTACTTGGCAACAGGTGGGGCAGGAACAATTCAGAAGAGGCATGGTTAGCTTCGAGGGAAAGTTGTAGAAGTGAGACTCGGTTTAGAAGTCGATTTCAACATGTCAACCTAGATATGTTAGAACATGTTTAGATATCGAACTTCGTCGTTATGCTGTTGTTACTTGTACTTTACTGTTGAACAGTTGTTGAACTCTAGAACTTTATGTATTAGTTGGAGGTTTTGAGTTGTAATGCATGTTTATGTTTTGAAGCATTGATTAGCTTGAATGGCTTGAATGGTATTTGATTGCCTAGCCTTTGGTTCTGTTTTCTTGTTATGGGCAGCAACCTTGAAATTTTGCGTGCGCTCGATCACACGAGTTCGCTGCGATCGAGCGCAGCTTTTATTTTTCCCCGGGCAGAACTTTGCACTTTTGGGCTCCGATCGATCGCACGAGTTCACTGCGATCGAGCGGAGCACTGTTCATTAAAAAAAAATTTCTTTTCTCTTTCTATGCTTTTAATCTTGGATATTGTATGTCTAATTGTTGTCTAATCTCGAGATTAGTTGGTTAGAATCAAGGTCTCACGCATATGATCAAACTGAATTTGATAGTGAGTGAGAGTGCTAGACTGAAATATGAGTACTAAAACTGAAAGGAAAGTACGCAAGTGTTTGCTTATGGATGTTCGGAGCTAAATCTCCTACTTCACCCCTTCTTCCACCTTTTAAGGATTCACTCTAGAAGATTTTGACTATTACAACACTTTGAAACAGCCAGATCCAAGACTAGGGCTTACCCAACTGCCTATCTCAGAACTCCTAGACTCAATCTCAAGAACTCAGCCCTCGACTGATTCTTGTTACAACAGTCGTGTTTTACAGTTCACTAAACTGATCTATTACAAGAATTACAACTCTATAAGCTTTGCACAAAATGAATCTTTACTTGATTAGATATAGCAATATACGTGTGCTTGATCAGTCTACTTCAGTTGAGACTTCTTGAATACATATATAAGTTTGCTGTGTGATTTTCTCTTCTATGTGTCTCATTGTATCACGCGTATGTCGCAATGTATCATCCTTCTCTCTGTTTGTTAATGATCTTCATCTCATTTATATAGCAATGGAGTGTAACGACTCCTAAATTCAAATTGCATCCATACTGAAAAAGTGCTATACCGTTAGGAAAGGTACATTGTCCCTCTGCAATCTTTGTGGTGTTAGCTTTTGTATGGAAAAAATCTATCCGAAAGAGATAGACTGATATCGAGAGTTTAGTATTGGTCATGCAGTCTCGGATGGTTCAGTATTGCAACTGCCTAGTTTTGAAAATTTAGTTTGGCTTGTTGGTATAGTTGGGCTTTCTGGAATACTAATTCAGTTTATCTGCCTATACTAAATGCAGTTTACTTAGATAAACTCAGTTGGATTGTCTTGACCGATTGATGACTTCAGTTTTGCTCTGATCAAAGTCAACTCAGTTTAGGTAGCATGACAGTTTTGCTCGCACTTTAGTTTGGCTCTAAGTTTTGTCCAGTTTACGTCTAAAATTCGGCTTTTGTACAAGAACCATTTACCTCGATATTTTGCCCATATTGTTTTGTCAACACCGAAACTATGCAGTATTCCAACAATTTTCCCCTTTTTGGTGTTGATAAAACCTTAGCAAGTAAATTCATCTTCTGGCAATCCTTGATCTTGAAGTCTTTAAAACTTGAATCATTTTATGTTAGACTGATCTTCAGTTGAAGTTTGGCTTTTGCTTTTCAGCTGCTAACAGTTTCTTTTCTTCAATAATTTTCCCTTTGAGAGTGTAATGTTCCCCCTGAATGGGTGATATATTTACTGATTTAGATGAGAGATTTGTTAGATCTCGACTGATCTTCTTAGTCGAAATTGTGTCTGCTTAGTCTTTCTACTTCACTTGGGGTTACAAAATTGATTTTATCAGTAGGCTTTGCAGAACCACTTTGTTCCCCCTCAATAGGTGATTCCACTTATAGAGTTATGTTGGGGATCGAGTTGTCTCTTCGTATTCTCAAAAGTACGGAGTACCTGAAATATTTATGGGAAACCATGAGCATGTGTGCGACTCTTCGTATACGTGGAATATTTCTATAAAAGAGATACCAATAGCCTGGATTTAAACATAGTATAAAAAATAGAAAATACACGATTTGTTCAAATCAACGACTCAAAGGTCAGTTTAGAAGCACAAAAGTGTTGGATCAGTTCTCTTGTGCCCGAAATCGCAACGGAAGTTAAAAAATTTTATGTAAAAACCGAGCACATGTGTAGCATTCAAAAATATTAAACATCCATAGGGTGTTTAAGATATTTTTACCTATAAATCTCAAAAGATTGATTTATGACTCCAACCAAGTTGAAAACAACTTATCTCTTGAAATAGTAGACACTATCTACAAGCTTCCAAGATCACACTTTGCTCAAAAAGGATTCAAGCATACAAGAACACTCCTTGTTCGAAAATGTCCTCCTCTTCAAATTAGGTCTACGACTAGTCAAAATAGATCCACTCTAAATATGCACTAGAATATTTAGAGAATTTTTCATTGAGATTCTCTTTGCCTATTTCCCAAGATGAAAGACAAAAATTGGAGAATATTATGTGTGTAGAGTTCAACCAGGAGGAAAAATTAGAGAGGAATATTGCTTGTCTTGGTACTTAAAAAGTTTGTTATGACAAAAGGCAAAGCATGCATGCAAAAAGTAAAAACATGCATAGAAAAGTGTGCATTTTGTTTTTAACCCTTCATATTCACTCTCTCTCATGTATGTATATATATTATATGTCAAACATATATATATATATATATATATACATGTACATGGCCCATGAACTTAATATTTAATCAATTATCAAACTCAAACTCATTTAAATTTAATCAATTAATTAAATCCAACTTGGACTCATTCAAGCCCACTAGTATAATAATTATTTAACACTATTTCTATTTGGGCTTTACAAAACCCAATAGTATTTAATTAATTAAACAGTTTGAATAAATTTAATTATTTGGACTCTACAAGGCCAACTAGTGTTTAATTAATTCAACACTTGAATTAATTTAATTAAGTTCAAAATAATAATTTTGAAAATCACAATTTTCAAAAATAATTATTTTTAAGTCAACTTTTAATCTTGGAACACATTCACAAATTAAAAGTTACTTTCCCATTTATTCTCCTTTAGAAGTCATACTTCTAATTTATTTCACTTATAAACTCTTTTGTAAGTCGTTCAACACATTGAACTAATTTTATTCTCAATGGGATCTAGAAAGCTAGTAGTTGTGTGACCCTCAATGGTTCAATGATACAACTAGCAGTGGTTTCACATCTCCATGTGATTCTGGATCAACAAGTCTCTTATATGAGCATACTCTATATAGATCCATTCTTATTTATCAACTTCTTGATAATAAGAACGTCAGAAAACTCAAGTCTGATAGTACCCAACCAATCATGTTAAACGTCTAGCAGCATCGCTTACATGACTCCCTAGGTATCGAATGATAGTGCATGCAAGAACCATTCAATTATGGTTAGCGTACAGTATGGTCCCTTCAACTCATATATCCCGACCGATTTGACAACCATTGGTTTATCGAGAGTTGTCATTGAATTGATAAATATGTGTCATGTCGTAGTTGCATCGAAGATGTAATTCAAGAAACCATTTCTTAATTACCACCTACTCTGATCAGATATTTCAAGCTACATATGTATGAGAACACATAGGATATCGATACCCGTAGGTAAGCGGTGAATCCCCGACAACAATGCATCGACTCCTATATGTTTCGACACAACACCCAACATTTCCACCTGTTGTCCCCAGCTGAGCCGATAAACAAGTCAAAGTGAAGCTCTAGCATATAGAGTCTCCATGTTGTCCCGGATCATAAGGACTAATGGTGTACAACCATAAACTAGGACTTTTTCACTCGATAAGTGAGAACCACTTGGAAAGTCTTTTAGGGAGGGTTGTTCAGTGCACTCTACAAGGAGCACCTATTTGCATGCTTGGACATCACCATGTCCCCTACCAATGAAACGTGGTACTCATATCGCAAATACTAGTCTCAAGCTCGAGCGGCCTTTATCCTTCTTTGTGGCGGCTGAATCGACTAGGAATAGTTTAGAATATACAGTATTCCAAATATGAGTTTCATGATAGTCATCACATGACCATCTCATATTCTTTTTACTATTTGTATATTCAAGGACTTTATCTATGCAGTTTGCATGGGTATACAGATAAATGTGTGCCAAATTAAATAATGTCAAATATTATTAAAATAATGATTGTCATACAAGAGTTCTCTTAAAGATCATCGGCCAACACTTGGCTCGACGGGCACCTACTCTAACAATCTCCCACTTGCACTAGAGTCAACTACCCATGTTCTTTTCAAACCCATTGATTCGCGATGCATTTTGAATAATTGTCCTGGTAAAGGCTTAGCTAGTGGATCAGCAACATTATCTACGGAGGCGACTCTGTCTAACGAGACCTCTCCTTTTTCCACATTCTCCCAAATTATGTGGTATTTTCTCAGTACATGTTTGGATTTTTTATAAGACCTAGAGCAACTCCATTATGAATTACGCCCAACTCTTAGACGAAATTCCTCATCCAAACACCCTTCTTTGATGCATCTAATACAATCCCAGAGTTTGACTTTGAATCATCGATATCGCTTTGGAAGCTAGAGTCGGTATAGCCTTCCAATTTTAGTTCTCCACCCCATAGACCAAGAACACATTCTTAGTCCTTCTCAAGTACTTGAGGATGTCTTTCTCAGCTTTCCAGTGGGGAAGACCGGGGTTCAATTGATATCTACTTGCAACACTCAGTGCAAATGCCACGTCAAGATGTATAGATATCATCGCATACCTGATACTACCAATAGCAGATGCGTGTCATTGTCACTATCTCTGCATCAGTCTTGGGAGACGTGGACTTGGATAGTGACACGCCATGACACATTGGTAGATGTTCTCTTTTGGACTCTTCCATCGAGAACCTCTTCACGATGGTATCAATTTATGTAGACTGGTTGAAGACCAAGCAATCTTTTCGATATATCCCGATAGATCTATATTCACAATACAAAAGATGCTTCACCCAAGTCTTTCATCAAGAACTTACTCGCTAACCATACTTTATGTAACACCCGGTATTTTTAGTACGTAAATTCGCATGCATAATTAGAGATTTTATTTATTTAGAATTTTAGATTTATGGGTTAAATTATGATGGGAATTATTGTGCATGTTTTAAGTTATTTTTAAGCATTTAACTCATAATTAGTGATTTTTCATGATTTATGGAAATTTAATTATTTTATCGCGTAGACGGGACCGTGGACGGACGAGATGACAACTTTCTATCCAATTTATTTCATGAGCATTTTTAGAGCCCAAAAATATTATTTTGAGTTTTATTTCCTCAAAATTATCAATATTTAATTTTATATAATTTTAGGAGTCCATTTTTATCCAAATTTATCCAAAATAATGACTTTTTACTATCTTTAAAATTCCCTTAATTATATATTTCTGGATTTTAATAAATTTATCAGATTTTAAATATTATTTAGAGTTTTTAAGTTATATATATTGTATATTTAAAACCCTTATTAATATTTAATTATCCTAAACCTTATTTTATTCTAATTACCCTAAACCTACCCCAAAATCCTACGTTAAATCTTTCAGCCGCCACCCCCTCCCTTATTCTTCATCTTCTTCATCGGCTAGCATCTCTAAGGACTCCATAGCCACGATTTTGAAGCTTCCAAGTTGTGTCATCGTCGCCTCGTCGTCCCGGATTCGTTCTACACGCTACTACCTCTTCTTTTATCGGTGCAAGGCATGTCTCTTTTCATTTTAATGTGTCATATCAGATTTTATACGTGTGTGTGTGCATGAGCATCAGTTTCCTTCAAGAATTTTTAGAAAAACGAGATTTGTTATGGTTTTATGCGTTTGTTCTTGTGATTCTTGATCATATTCATGATTTTCTTAGCCATGGTTCGTACCACTGCTGGTCAAAGGGATTTAGGATGTGTGAGGGTTGCCTAGGCTCGAATGGCTCGAGTGGCTCGAGCCAAACGAGCCCAGGAAACCAGCTGTTGCAGGTCGGTTCCCTTGGATGCGCAGAATAGGGCTTCGTGGAAGGGGGCTCGGGGTCGGCTCTGTGGGTTGCATGGGGCTGGGTCAAGGACTAGGTTCGAACCGCCTAGACGTGGGCTACGTCTGGGCGGCGGCGCTCCGGCCAGGGGCGGCTGGAGCAGGCCGGCAGCAGCCAAGGAGTGGCTGCTGCTCACGGCCGCAGCAGAATCGGGAATAGGGTGTGATCGGGTTAGGGTTGCAATCATGGGTCCGGGTCGGGTTGGTGGTCCGGGTCAAGTCAGTGGGTCTTGGGTTATGTTAGTTGGGTCCGGGTCCGGGTTAAGTTAGTCGGGCTCGGGTATTTTATTTTTAAGTTAATTATTAAGTTAAAGTGTTTTAATTGGGCTAATTAGATTAATTAAATTAATGGGCTACATTTAAGTTTATTAATGGGCTTGAATAATTAATTTAAGTTAGTTCACTAATTTTTATGGGCTTTAGAGCCCATGGAAATTATTGGGCCAGTCTTTGGGCTTTTGGGCTCATTGGGCCAGAATAGAGTGTTATTGGGCCAGATTTAAGAAAATGGTCTTGAGTGTTAGGGCCAGCAGTTCAGTACAACCCATGAGAAATTGCATGTGTCATGAATATATATTTAATTATTTTTATGCATGAAAGTTATTTTTAATATTTATATGTTAGTATGAAATTAAATTAAATATATATGAAGGACACACATTTTATTTAAGTACATGCATTCATGAAATAATTTTTTATGCATGATTTAATGTTTAAGGTTGAGCAAAAGAAAATAATTTTTATGTGGGAAGTTGAAGTAGTGTGACAATTTAAGGGGGATTCGTCCCCATATATGAACTATTGAAGGGCAGTTTACTGCCAATTTAAGAGGTGATTCGTCACCGCCACGTACGTTGGTTTACCACGCTGATCAGTATTTAATGTATGTATGGTTACACTATGGATACGACCTTTCGATGTTAGAAAATACTTTGCTCAACAATGTTTATGTATTATTATGATATTCAAGTTTAATTTAAGTCTATGTTATGTTCATGATATTTTTAAGCATGCTCATTCATGTATATGTATGTATTAGTATTAAAGTGATTTAAATTATTTTGAACCCTTGTTATGTTAGCATGTTGGGCCTCTAGGCTCACTACACTGATATGGTTCAGGTGAATATGTAGAGGAGGATGTAGTACCCACCGGCGGCGAGGACCTATGAGCGGACAAGCAGTAACCCCGTGACCGTTGTCTGAGTCTACGTCATGTTATGAATATTTTTATCATGTCATACATTTTATTTAAATATTTTCAGTGCATGCAAATTTTATTTATTTTGCTTATGTCAGTATTTTATTAAATGTTAGACTCAGATATTTAATTTATTAAAGGTTGCATTTTTATTTAAGTTATTTATTTTTAAATCTATTTATTCTGTGCATATATGTATGGGCATGTATGTACATGTTTTTACTTAGTAAGTATATAAAAAAAAATTCCGCATATTTATTTACATTTAGAGAGTTAGGGTCGTTTCAGTTGGTATCAAAGCACGGTCCTTGGAGGGGTCATTACTGTTATGCGAGCTCAGAAATCCACGCTACCGGTCTGTAAGTTTTAAGTGTTTATAACATGATTTACATTTAAGAATTTAAGTTAGCATTAATGTTAAAGAACTTAGCTATGCATGGAGATTTACGTAAAGAAATTTGTGGTGGTGCAGAATGCCTCCGAGACCTATGAATAGACGTGGGGAATCTCCACCTCCACCTCCACCTCCGCAGAACCCTCTTGCAGCCTTGGAGCAGGCCAATGCTAATATGATGGCAGGGATTACTGCTCTGTTGGAGCAGCAGGCTGCACGTCCTAGACTGTCCCACGAGGAGGACGTAGCTGAGCGGTTCCAGAAGAAGGGACCGAAGGAGTTCACTGGTACCACCGATCCATTGGTGGCTGAGGGGTGGATTCGCTCTTTGGAGTCCATCTTTGCATACATGGGGATTAATGACGCCGACAGGGTGAACTGTGCGACTTATATGATGAAGGGAGATGCAGCTCTTTGGTGGGAGGGTGCTGCCAGGGGAGTACATCTTCCTACATTGACTTGGGTGGAGTTTAGGCGCATCTTCTACGCCAAGTATTTTACGGAGGATGTGCGCAGTCGCATGATCCGGGAGTTTATGAGTCTCTGGTAGGGGGACAGGTCAGTGATTGAGTATGTGACACAGTTCGAGAGGGGCTGTCATTTTGTGCCTCTGATTTCAGACAGTCCACCGGAGAAGATGAGGCAGTTTGTGGAGGGACTGAAGGTGGATATCAAGCATGACATACATATGATGGACGTCGCTAATATGAGGCGGCAGTTAGTAGAGCACTGAGGTTAGAGGAGGGTAGGAGAGAGATACAGCGAGAGCAGCAGGGGAAGAGACAGATTCAATCTGGATTTTAGCGACCATCTTCGCAGCCTCCTGCGAAGAAGCAGTATACTGGGCCGTCTAAGGGCCCGAACCAGCAGCAGAGGCCACAGCAGCAGAGGCCAAAGCAACAGAGGGACGGGGCCCCTAATACTGGAGGTTTTCCTACTTGCCCGAACTGTCAGAAGATGCATTCGGGACCTTGTCTTCTGGGAGCAGGAGTTTGTTTCCACTGTAGAGAGCCAGGGCACCAGATAGCTAATTGCCCGAGGAAGAAGAACACTGCTGGTAGAGTGTTCCTTATGCAGGCAGAGGAGGCAGACCCAGACACCTCCTTGATCACCGGTATATCTTACCCCTAGTATTTTATAATTTCTTCCTTTGGTTAAGAATTTCGATTTTTTCTTTGTGAAATAATTTGTATTTGGGATTTTTCTATCTGCATGTTAGAATAAGAAGCATGTTTTACTTGTGATTAGAATTAAGGGTTATTAGTGACTTATCTTTGGGGGAAAGTTTAGTAGTGGTATGAAATTGTTGGGATTCTTCTGCATGCAGGGAGAATTTTAGTTGGAGGCAACTCCACGTTTCCGTTGCTAGATTCAGGGGCTACGCATTCGTTTATCTCCCTGGAGTTTATCAGACGGATAGGCATCACACCTGAGATTGTTGACAGTGGTTATGATGTCACTATGCCGTCAGGACAGATTATTTCTACCTCTAGTGTCATTCGAGAACTGGAGTTGGAGCTTCAGGGGCACTCCATTCGCACAGATGTGGTGGTTTTGCCATTGAGTGGATTTGATTTGATATTGGGTATGGACTGGTTGACAGTCAATGGAGCTTTGATTGACTTTCATCGGAGATCAGTGTCAGTGAAACCATCAGAAGGCGACCCGTTTACCTTCCATGCATCTCAGAGCAGTGATATTCCTCAGGTGATATCTTTTATTCAGGCGAGGAAGCTGTTGAAACGGGGTTGTCAAGGTTTTCTAGCAAGTATTGTCATGGCCTCAGGACCATCTAGCAGATCATTATCAGATATAGAGGTGGTTCGTGACTTTTCGGACGTTTTTCTGGAGGATGTTGCAGGAATTCCACCAGTGAGAGATGTGGAGTTCTGCATCGACTTAGTGCCAGACACCGTGCCTATCTCTAAGGCACCATACAGACTTGATCCTACCGAGATGAAAGAGTTGAAGGAGCAGATTCAGGAGTTATTAGAGAAAGGCTTTGTTCGTCCTAGGTTTTCTCCATGGGGAGCTCCAGTATTATTTGTGAAGAAGAAGGATGGCAGTATGAGATTGTGCATTGATTATCGAGAGCTCAACAGGGTCACAGTGAAGAATAAGTACCCACTGCTGAGAATAGAGGACTTATTTGATCAGTTGCAGGGAGCTTCGGTGTTCTCCAAGATCGACCTGCGATCTGGTTATCATCAGCTGCGAGTTAGAGATGCAGATGTGTCCAAGACTGCATTCCGGGCACGTTATGGGCATTACGAGTTCTTAGTGATGCCATTTGGGATGACCAATGCTCTAGCGGTTTTCATGGATCTCATGAATCGGGTTTTTCAGCCGTATCTTGATCAGTTCATCATAGTCTTCATTGATGATATCTTGATCTACTCTAGGAGCGTTGAGGAGCATAGGCAGCATCTACAGACAGCCTTGCAGACTTTGAGGGAGCATCGTTTGTATGCCAAGTTCAGCAAGTGCGAGTTTTGGCTCGAGCAGGTGGCATTTTTTGGCCACATTATTTCGAGAGATGGGATTGCAGTGGATCATTCGAAGGTTGAGGCAGTGCAGAAATGGGGTATTCCGAAGAATGCTTCGGAGATTCGCAGTTTCTTGGGATTAGCAGGTTACTATAGGAAGTTCATCAAGGGTTTTTCCTCTATTGCAGTACCCTTGACTTCCTTAACCAAGAAGAATGCGAAGTTTTTTTGGAGTCCAGACTGTCAGAGGAGCTTCGATCAGCTGAAGGAAGCACTCACTACCGCACCGGTTTTGGCGATGGCAGTACCACATAAGGAGTTAGTGGTGTACACCGACGCGTCTAAGCTAGGTTTAGGCGCAGTACTTATGCAGTGTGGTAAGGTTATTGCTTATGTGTCGAGGCAGTTGAAGATTCATGAGCAGAACTACCCGACACAAGACTTGGAGTTAGCAGCAGTGGTCTTCGCTTTGAAAATTTGGAGGCACTATCTGTATGGCGAGAAGTGCAAGATTTTCACTGATCACAAGAGCCTCAAGTACTTCTTCACTCAGAAGGAGTTGAACATGAGGCAACGGAGATGGTTGGAGTTGGTTAAGGATTACGACTGTGACATTAGCTACCATCCGGGTAAAGCTAATGTAGTGGCCTATGCTTTGAGTCGGAAGTCGTCAGTGGTATCGTGTGTGTCAGTGCAGTTACCACTGCAGAATGAGATTCAGAGGTTTGATTTGGAGTTTTACTCGAGTGGTCATGCACCGAGCTTGTCAGTGTTGATGGTGCAGCCGATTTTACGGGATCGGATCAGGGAGGGACAGTCTACTGATGAGGAGTTGCAGCGTTGGAGACAGAGAGATGAGACCAAGGGTGGTCTTCTGTATACAGCTGTGGATGGCTTTGTTCAGTACCGTGGTAGGATGTGGGTACCGAACGTCGATCAGTTGAGAGCTGAGATTCTAGCAGAGGCTCACACATCTCCGTACTCCATTCACTCCGAAAGTACGAAGATGTACAGAGATTTGCAGCTATTGTATTGGTGGCCCGGGATGAAGAGAGACATCGGGAGAGTTGTGTCAGAGTGTTTGACTTGTCAGCGAGTCAAGGCAGAGCATCAGCGTCCAGCAAGACTTCTTAGACCTCTTCCTATTCCGGAATGGAAATGGGAGAACATTACAATGGACTTTGTAGTTGGTTTACCGAGGAGTGCCAGAGGTTGCACAGCTATTTGGGTGATCGTGGATAGACTCACCAAGTCAGCTCATTTCTTACCGGTGAGGACTACTTACTCGTTGACACAGTATGCAGAGCTTTACATAAAGGAGATTGTTAGACTGCATGGCATACCAGTGTCTATAGTATCAGACAGAGATCTGAGATTTACGTCTGCATTTTGGAAGAGTTTGCACACTGCATTGGGGACTAGACTTTTGTTCAGTACATCGTTAAATCCCCAGACAGATGGTTAGTCTGAGAGAGTGATCCAGGTTCTCGAGGATCTACTGAGAGCTTGTGTCATCGACTTTCAGGGCTCGTGGGAGACTAGACTGTCATTAGTGGAGTTTACCTATAACAACAGTTTTCAGTCGTCTATAGGTATGGCTCCTTATGCAGCATTATACGGGAGGAGGTGCAGATCTCCTGTGCATTGGGATGAGGTTGGTGAGAGGATTTTACTTGGTCCTGAGATCGTGCAGCAGACAACTGACATTGTGACTCAGATTCGGGATCGAATGAGGACTGCTCAGGGTCGTTAGAAGAGTTATGCAGATACTCGACGACGAGATTTGGAGTTCGCAGTAGGTGACCACGTGTTTCTGAGAGTGTCACCTATGAAGGGAGTAGTGCGATTTGGTCGGAGAGGCAAGCTTAACCCTAGATATATAGGGCCATTCGAGATCTTGGAGAGAGTTGGCACGTTGGCCTACCGTTTAGCTCTACCACTAGGGCTAGCGGCAGTGCACAATTTATTCCATGTATCCATGCTTCGGAGATACATCTCGAACCCGTCACATGTGTTGGATTTTGAGCCTCTTCAGTTGACACCGGAGTTAGCATTTGAGGAGAGACCTATACGGATCTTGGCTAGGGAGGAGCGCAGATTGAGGACGCGGGTCATACCGATGGTCAGAGTCCAGTCGCTGAATCATTCGGAGGAGGAAGCTACTTGGGAGACCGAGGCAGGCATGAGGACTCGCTACCCGGAGTTGTTCGGGTAAGTACATTAATTTCGAGGACGAAATTCAAATTAAGGGGGGGAAAATTGTAACACCCGGTATTTTTAGTACGTAAATTCGCATGCATAATTAGGGATTTTATTTATTTAGAATTTTAGATTTATGGGTTAAATTATGATGGGAATTATTGTGCATGTTTTAAGTTATTTTTAAGCATTTAACCCATAATTAGTGATTTTTCATGATTTATGGAAATTTAATTATTTTATCGCATAGACGGGACCGTGGACGGACGAGATGACAACTTTCTATCCAATTTATTTTATGAGCATTTTTAGAGCCCAAAAATATTATTTTGAGTTTTATTTCCTCAAAATTATAAGTATTTAATTTTATATAATTTTAGGAGTCCATTTTTATCCAAATTTAGCCAAAATAATGACTTTTTACTATCTTTAAAATTCCCTTAATTATATATTTCGGGATTTTATTAAAGTTATCAGATTTTAAATATTATTTAGAGTTTTTAAGTTATATATATTGTATATTTAAAACCCTTATTAATATCTTAATTATCCTAAACCTTATTTTATTCTAATTACCCTAAACCTACCCCAAAATCCTACGTTAAATCTTTCAGCCGCCACCCCCTCCCTTGTTCTTCATCTTCTTCATCGGCTAGCATCTCTAAGGACTCCATAGCCACGATTTTGAAGCTTCCAAGTTGTGTCATCGTCGCCTCGTCGTCCCGGATTCGTTCTACACGCTACTACCTCTTCTTTTATCGGTGCAAGGCATGTCTCTTTTCATTTTAATGTGCCATATTAGAGTTTATATGTGTGTGTGTGTGTGCGTGAGCATCAGTTTCCTTCAAGAATTTTTAGAAAAATGAGATTTGTTATGGTTTTATGCGTTTGTTCTTGTGATTCTTGATCATATTCATGATTTTCTTAGCCATGGTTCGTACCACTGCTGGTCGAAGGGATTTAGGATCTGTGAGGGTTGCCTAGGCTTGAATGGCTCGAGTAGCTCGAGCCAAACGAGCCCAGGAAACCAGCTGTTGCAGGTCGGGTCCCTTGGATGCACAGAATAGGGCTTCGTGGAAGGGGGCTCGTGGTCGGCTCTGTGGGTTGCATGGGGCTGGGTCAAGGACTAGGTTCGAACCGCCCAGACGTGGGCTACGTCTGGGCGGCGGCGCTCCGGCCAGGGGCGGCCGGAGCAGGCCGGCAGCAGCCAAGGAGTGGCTGCTGCTCACGGCCGCAGCAGAATCGGGAATAGGATGTGATCGGGTTAGGGTTGCAGTGATGGGTCCGGGTCGGGTTGGTGGTCCGGGTCAAGTCAGTGGGTCTTGGGTTATGTTAGTTGGGTTCGGGTCCGGGTTAAGTTAGTCGGGCTCAAGTATTTTATTTTTAAGTTAATTATTAAGTTAAAGTGTTTTAATTGGGCTAATTAGATTAATTAAATTAATGGGCTACATTTAAGTTTATTAATGGACTTGAATAATTAATTTAAGTTAGTCCACTAATTTTTATGGGCTTTAGAGCCCATGAAAATTATTGGGCCAGTCTTTGGGCTTTTAGGCTCATTGGGCCAGAATAGAGTGTTATTGGGCCAGATTTAAGAAAATGGGCTTGAGAGTTATGGCCAGCAGTTCAGTACAACCCATTAGAAATTGCATGTGTCCTGAATATATATTTAATTATTTTTATGCATGGAAGTTATTTTTAATATTTATATGTTAGTATGAAATTAAATTAAATATATATGAAGGACACACATTTTATTTAAGTACATGCATTCATGAAATAATTTTTTATGCATGATTTAATGTTTAAGGTTGAGCAAAAGAAAATAATTTTTATGTGGAAAGTTGAAGTAGTGTGACAATTTAAGGGGGATTCGTTCCCATATGTGAACTATTGAAGGGCAGTTTACTGTCAATTTAAGAGGTGATTCGTCACCGCCACGTACGTTGGTTTACCACGCTGATCAGTATTTAATGTATGTATGATTACACTATGGATACGACCTTTCGATGTTAGAAAATACTTTGCTCAACAATGTTTATGTATTATTATGATATTCAAGTTTAATTTAAGTCTATGTTATGTTCATGATATTTTTAAGCATGCTCATTCATGTATATGTATGTATTAGTATTAAAGTGATTTAAATTATTTTGAACCCTTGTTATGTTAGCATGTTGGGCCTCTAGGCTCACTACACTAATATGGTGCAGGTGAGTACGTAGAGGAGGTTGTAGTACCCACCGGCGGCAAGGACCTATTAGCGGACAAGCAGTAACCCCGTGACCGTTGTCTGAGTCTACGTCATGTTATGAATATTTTTATCATGTCATACATTTTATTTAAATATTTTCAGTGCATGCAAATTTTATTTATTTTTCTTATGTCAGTATTTTATTAAATGTTAGACTCAGATATTTAATTTATTAAAGGTTGTATTTTTATTTAAGTTATTTATTTTTAAATCTATTTATTCTGTGCATATATGTATGGGCATGTATGTACATATTTTTACTTAGTAAGTATATAAAAAAAAATTCCGCATATTTATTTACATTTAGAGAGTTAGGATCGTTTCACTTTAGTTGACTACAACATTCCTACATTATTTCCAATGAGTAGAATGTCATCAACATAAAGTACCGGGAATGTCACAGCACTCCCACTGACCTTTTATACACACAGGGTTCCTCAGGATTTTTAGTAAAACCAAACTCTTTGATTGTACCGTCAAATCTGCGGTTCCAGCTCCTAGATTCTTGTTTGAGACCATAGATAGGTCTCTCAAGTTTGCATACCTTATGCTCACTTACAATAGATGTGAACCCTTCTGACTGAGACATGTAAATCTCTTCCTTAATATCACCATTAAGAAAGTCCTTCTTCACATCCATCTGCCATATTTCATAGTCATACCATGCTGCTATGTCTAGCAGTATCCTTATAGACTTGAACATTGCGACTAGAGAAAAAAATTTCCTCAAAGTCAACTTCTTGTCTTTGAGTATAACCTTTTGCTTTCAATCGCGCCTTGAAGGTCACCACCTTCCCATCCGCCCCAAGTTTCCTCTTGTAAATCCATTTGCACCCTATAGGAACAATTCCATTAGGTGAATCTACAAGATTCCACACTTGGTTCGAATGCATGAAATTCATCTCAGATTCCATAGCTTCAAGCCACATGGATGAATCGGCAACAGATAACGCCTCCTTGAAGGTCCTTGGATCACATCCATGGTCAGGCTCATCATGGACTTCTTCAAGGAGCAGACCATACCTCATAGGTGGTCTCGAGACCCTATTGGATCTCCTAGGAGCTTGTATCTTCTCTCTTGGCTGTTTGGGTATGGGCTCCACTACCGTGGGTGTTTCTCGAACCTCTTCGAGTTCTATCATCTCCCATTTTTTATCCAATAGAAATTCCTTCTCCAAGAAGGTTGCATTCTTAGAAACAAACACTTTTGTTTCTTTGGGATGATAGAAATAATATCCAACCGAATTTCTTGGATATCCCACGAAGTAGCATAAAATGGATCGATCATCCAATTTATCTCCCACTGTCTGCTTCACATAAGCAGGGCACCCCCATATTCTAAGATAAGAATACTTAGGAGGCTTTCCCATTCATATCTCATATGGTGTCTTATCAACTGCCTTTGAATGGACATTGTTCAATAACAGTGTCGCTGTTTCAAGAGCATATCCCCAAAAGGATGGCGGTAACTCCGTGAACCCCATCATAAACCAAACAATGTCCATCAAAGTCCGGTAACGACGCTCTGAAACACCATTCAACTGAGGTGTAGCAGGAGGAGTCCACTACGAAAGAATCCCATTCTCTCTAAGATACTCTTGGAATTCAGCACTCAAGTACTCACCACCTCGATCCGATCGAATTGTCTTGATGATTCGTCCCAATTGTTTCTCTACTTCATTTTTGAATTCTTTGAACCTTTCAAAAGCTTCAGATTTGTATTTCATAAAATACACATACCCATACCTTGAGAAATCATCAGTAAAGGTAATTTTGGATCAAATCCAATAGTCCTTTGGCTCACTCCACATGATCCTTAAAGGTAATTTTGGTCATATTTCCTTTTAGACAGAGTTCACAAGTAGTAAGAGAATTATATCAGAAACAAACATGTCTTCTCCCACTAGATTGTTCATCCTTCTTAGAAAATATGGCCTAATCGAGCATGCCACAAGTGTGCCGGATTCAGAGTATCTTGTTTTCGCTTGTGTGTTGTTGATATTTCTTGGACATTATTCAATGGAATATCTTTCAATTTTAAATTATAGAGATCGTTTTCCAATTCTCCTGTACCAATTAAACATTCATTCTTGTAAATATTGCAAACACATTTTCCAAATAAACAAGAATATTCATCTTTATCAAGCCTAGAAATGAAAACATTGTTTTTCACCAAATCTGGTACAAACAAAACATCTCTCAATACTAATTTAAAATCATTGTTCAACAATAAGTAAACATCTCTCACGGCTTTGGCAGCAACTCTTGCCCCATTGCCCATCCTTAAGAAGGTCTCACCTTCCCTAAGTCTCATACTTCTTGCCATCACTTGCAAATCATTACAAAGATGTGAGCCACAGCCGATATCCAATACCCAAGAAGTAGATTTAATTGAAATGTTTACTTCAATGTAGAACATATCCTTTCCAGAACCATTCTGGGCAAGATATTCCTTGCAGTTACGCTTACAATGTCCATGCCTAAGTGGGCGTGTTTGCTCACAAAAGAGCTCTTTGAAATGCAAATGAATGTCAGCAGCATTCTTAGGATCCTCAAAACGCCTCTGCAGCTCATCGGACATAGAACCCAGCATATAACACTTGGCTTTCAAGTCATGATCACACCAATCCTTGTAAGCCTACAGCTCCACAGGACTGCATCTAGTCGGAGCCTCAAAAGGAGGCAACTTCTCAAGTGTATATGCTATTCTTTCTGAATTCAAGTCGATTTTCAGAATTCTTAGCCAATTGAGGTAATTCGGACCGGTCAGTACATGTTTGTCGAGTATTGCAGATAACGGATTGCGAATTGATGACATGTCAAAAACTTTTGTACTGAAAAATAATAACAGATAAATGTTTATGACTATTTTAAAATATTTAGTAAGATATAAAGTATGGACTTTTACTTTATAAATTTTATGCTCCCAGTGTTTCACATTTTCACCAGCCTCTAGCGAAAAACGGAAAACTCCTTTTGTAGTACCTAAAAATCCAATCTACTAAATTGCGTGCATTAAATTAAATAAATATTATGATTATTATTTTTAAGTTTTATTGATTTAAATTATTTATGTGAATCATGTGTTAATAAAATATTAATTATTTATTCAAATGATTCTTTTGTACTAGATATTTAATTAATGTTTTAATTGTTTAAGTTTATTTATTTAAATGATTTTATTGTGCAATTTATTTGTTTTAAATATTTTAAAGGTTTAAGGTTTTGTTTATTTAAATGATTTTGATTTTGATTTTATATGTTTAGTTTATTCATTTAAATGGTTTTAACTGTTTAGCTTGTTTATTTAAATACTTTCGATTGTACAACTTGTTTATTTTAAATCATTTAAGTTTAGCGGTTAGTTATTTTAAATCATTTTAAATGTCTAGCTTATTTGTTTAAATGCTTTTTTTTAATTTTTCAAATCATTTTAAAGATTTTTATTCCGCCAGTGTATTTATTTAAAATGCTTTTAAACGTTAGTCTAGTTGTTTAAATTATATTAATCTCTCTGTTTATTGAGTTTAAATATTTTATTTATCGTTGCGACATCATTTAAAGTGTTGATTTTAATTTCTTGGATTTAATTGCTTAAGATTTCTATAAAGTTTAAGTTACTCAAATATTTAAGTTAATTATTTTTGAGGTTCTTGAGTTCAGTGTCTTCCGGTTCCGGCTTACGGCGATGGTGGATTTCGGCGGTTAACTCCTAAATTTTTATTTCAAGAGTTAATATTGGTAAGAATTGAGGAAAATAGATGAAATGTTGATTTTAGAATTTTTCGGGTGTCAAAAATCATTTTTATCGCATTCTTGAGCTTATTTTTAAACTCTTCCAAAAAATTAGTATTTTTCAAACCCGGCGAATGAGATTTAAGTATTAATTCAATTCTTGTATTTTTTTTTTAAAACTTAGTGTGTTTGAGGGGGCTTAGAGTGTGTAGTGCAAAAGTTGTAATAACTATAGTAGCACTTTTATAATTTTGAGGCTAGCACTTTTACACACACCATTTAAAAATACTACATATTATATTTTTTAAAAACACAACACACACAACAAATTAAAACCCAAACCCTAGCCCCGAAAATAACCCCTCCCTCATGCCTCTCTCCCTCTCTCTCGTTTTCTCACCTAGCCGCTCCAACGGCTTCTTCTTCCTCTTGCTTTTCCGATCGCCGTGTCGCCATCCAGCCACCATAGCTGACCGGAGCTCGAGTCTTAGGAGGTCAAGCAGCTGTTGGGTCGTGTTTTCCAGCAAGGTTCCATCGTTTTCTTTGAGCTTTTCAAGCCAAGGCAAGTATAGGATTCCTTTGGCCCCAAGCTAGCTATTTAATCTTTTGTGCTAAAGTTCTTGATTAATTTCGAAATGTTTATGATTTTTGCAAGCTATGTTTCGATTTTTACAAATTTTCAGCAAGGTTGATGTGTAAATTTCGAGTTATGCATGTGGTTTGAAGTTATATGAGTTTTATGATAAATTTTGATATGAGACATGAAGAGTTTTGATGCATATTGCTTAAATTCGAAAATTCAGAAATGCATGCCCTATTTATTTCGAAAATTTATGATGTTAGGGCTGTGTTTGAAGGCTGTGCAATGCATTTTGATGTTTGGCAATTGACTTCATTGATTGTGCAAGAATCTAAGCCACTTTGGTGCCTGATCATGGTGTTTTCGAATTGTGGTGTTGAAGTGTGGTTGAGGGCTGCCTAGGAGCTTGTGCTAAGTCCTAAGAGATGTTAGTAGGTGTGTTTTGAGGTTTGGAAGAAGGTAGAGGTAAGGGAAAAGGGCATGGGATTGATTCCTTGGTGGAGAAGTGAAGTAGGGTGTTGATTTCCTTGAACAGGGGTGTGGGGACCTCGGGTTGCTAATCTCATCTTAGGACAATTAATGAAGAATTAACATTCATTAAACATCATTTAAATAAACCAAGAGCAAAGTAAAAAAAAAATATATTAAAATTCAGTGCCTCGCTCAATCGGGGAAAAACACCCGATCGAGCGAGCACAATTTCTCAGCTCTCGGATGGAAGTATAATTTGGCCTCGCTCGATCCGTCAACTTTTGCGGATCGAGCGAGCCAAAAACTCAAATCCTCTGTTTGCAAATTACAGGGCTCTCTCGATCCGTCAACTTCTGCGGATCGAGCGGCCTCCAAATTCCAGAAATCTGCAGAGAAGTGTTTTGCTATCAAGGCTTGCATCTTGGCACAATTCAACATCAATCAAAGATACTAACATGATATAACTTCTATAAACACACACATACTCATAAATCAAGTCTTGAGCATAATAAACTAGCTTTTACAACTTCAACTAGATCACAAACTACTCAAAACATAAGATTACACAACTTGTTTCAAAGTTCTTCCAACATATCATGTTAAGTGTTCTATCATGCTTGCCATACTTCTAAGTACATCTACAACCCTAGTCCTCACGTGCTAGACTCTCTCCCAGCTGTCAATGACGTCGATGACTAGCTCCTGCCCCTTCTGTTGTCATGAACACATACAAAACAAGACAACAGCCGGATAAACTCCGATGAGAACGATTCTCAGTATAACCAACATATAGAAAACGTTAAATAAATCATCTTGACTCTATTTAAACTCGACTCAACAAATAGAGTACATAAACGCTTTGAATAAGAATTGATTCATATAAATTCGTGCCATCAAGATTCGTAAATGATCTTGACATGGATATTTATCTAACGAGTTTGTAAACGACTCGCAAATAAGGTTACCCCAACCTTGGCATAGAATCGATTCAATATAGCATCATATCAACTCGAATATAAAGATCCACTACCTGAGATGGATTGACAACACCACAATCAAATAAAAAACATAAACAAGTATGTGGTTTATGCGGGCCAACTCAAGGTTAGTCGTTCTTGAGTTTCAAAGTCCCTACTTCGCGATGTCGTCATTATACCTTCGTTTATCGAGGTTCTGAACTCTTCAAATCTCAACTCTTTCTTCTTCGGTTTAACTCGGTGTCTTGAATCGTTGGCCTTCAAACTTGAACGAGATCGAATCCCTCGTCGTAAGAATTCCAGAACACTTTACGGAATCGAAATCGGACAACCGGTTCAAAAGTTACAAGGATTTGAAGATCAAATTTCCAAAGAAAAACAAAGAAGATCTCGACTCTGTTTCTCAATTTCTGAATAAGTACTGAAGGTACACGTGCATATGCTGAGTAATCCAACATAAATCTGATAACTTTAATTAAAATTGCACTTTAGTCCCTCAATTCTTCAATAATTGCAATTCAATCCTCGGCCCTTATTTTAATTCAATTTCAATCCTAAATAATTTAAGAATATTAGAATTCAAATCGAAACTCTAAATATTCCCAAATTAAATATACTCGGATTAAAATTAAATAAATTTGGATTAATATTAATTAATCCCGGGCCTTACATTTCTCCCCCACTAAGACATGAGTTCGTCCTCGAATTCATAAACAATATAGATATACAGACTGCATGCTCATAAGAATAAAGAATAACTGAAAACTGAATAAGAACTCACATCAGTGAAATAGATAAGGAAATCGTTGCTTCATATCTTCTTCGACTTCCCACGTTGCTTCTTCAACTCCATGTCGATTCCATTGAATCTTCGCCAATGGAATGGTCTTCGTTCGGAGTTTCTTCGTCTTCCTATCAAGAATCTGAATAGGTCATTTGAAATAGTAAAGAGTATCATCCAACTCAGCTTCATCAGATCGAATCACATGAGATGCATCAGATATATACTTTCTCAACATCGATACATGAAAAACGTCACGTATTCCAGATAAATACATAGGAAGAGCGAGTCGATATAAAAGATTGCCTATCTTCTCGAGAAGCTCATACGGACCAATATACCTCAAAGATAATTTTCCTCGTTTGCCAAATCGAGCTGTGCCCCTGAATGGTAAAATCTTCAGAAACACTCTATCTCCCTGATCAAAAGATAACGGTCGTCGTCATACATTTGCATATCTCATCTGTCTATGCTGCGCTGTTCTCATTCTCTGCTGTATCAATTTCACTTATTCAGTCATCTGTCTGATCATATCTGGCCCTAACTCAGGTACTTCAGAAACATCATCCCAATACAAAGGCGATCGATATTTCTTCCCATATAAGGCTTCGAATGGTGCCATCTCTATACTCGTCTGATAACTGTTGTTATAAGAAAATTCCACAAGTGGTATAGAATTTTGCCATGTAACGCCAAAATCAAGTACTACAGCTCTGAGCATATCCTCAAGCGTCTGAATAGTTCGTTCAGATTGACCGTCAGTTTGAGGATGATAAGCAGTACTCAAATGTAAACGCGTACCTAGAGCTTCCTGTAGGCTATGCCAAAAGTGCGAAGTGAACCTCGGATCTCGGTCAGATACTATCGACTTTGGCACACCGTGTAGTCTTACCACTTCTCGAATATAGAGATCCGTCATTTGATCATGACGATAAGTCATTCGATAATGAATAAAGCACGCAGATTTCGTCAATCTGTCGATGATCACCCAAACAGCATCGCATCCTCGAGATGATCGTGGCAACTTCGTTACAAAGTCCATGGAAATGTGATCCCATTTCCATTCAGGAATCGATAAACTCTGTAATAATCCACCCGGTTTCTTTCTTTCAGCCTTTACCTGTTTGCAATTCAAACATTTAGATACAAATTCAGTCACATCAGACTTCATTTGTTTCCACTAGTATTGACTCTTCAAGTCGTTGTACATCTTTCTTCCTCCAGGGTGAACACTATAGCAACTTCAATGGTATTCTTTCAAAATATTCTGTCTCAAATCTACAATATTGGGAACAACTATTCGGTCATTCACATACAAGATATCATCGTCACTAACCTTGTACTCGGACTGATGTCCTGATCGAATCATTTCAATCGATTTTTGCACATTCTGATCGGCTTTTTGTGCTTCTTTGATACGAATCAATAACTCTGGCTCAGCACTGATTGCATACACTCTCATCGGCTTTCTATCTGTCTCAAATACATACCCCGAAATACAACAATCTTCAATCAAATTAGATACACCTATCGTAGACAAGGATAAAGCACATACCTTTCTACTTAGGGCATCCGCTGCTGCATTAGATTTTCCCGGATAGTATTTGATTTCACAATCAAAATCCTTCAATAAATCAAGCCATCGTCGTTGTCTCATATTCAATTCAGATTGTGAGAACGGATACTTCAGACTTTTGTGATCAGAAAAGATTTCAAACTTCTCGCCGTATAAGTAATGTCTCCAGATCTTTAACGCAAAGACGATTGCAGCCAATTCAAGATCATGAATCGGATACCTGACTTCATGTGGTTTCAGTTGTCAAGAAGCATAAGCGACAACATGTCCTTTCTGCATTAAAATACATCCCAAACCCTGGTGAGAAGTATCACAATAAACAACAAAATCACCAGTACCTGTAGGGATTATTAAAATCGGCGCTGTCGTCAATCTCTTCTTAAGTTCGATAAAACTTCTTTCACACGCCTCAGACCAAAGAAATGGTGCATTCTTCTGTGTAAGCTGTGTAATAGGCTTCGCTATCGAGGAAAAATCTCGAATGAATCGACGGTAATAACCTACCAAGCCCATAAAACTTTGAATTTCTGGCACAGATGTCGGTCTCTGCCAACTGATCACAGCTTCAACCTTACTCGGATCCACTGAAATGCCATCTCCTGAAATTACATGACCAAGAAAAACAACTCGCTGCAACCAAAACTCACATTTGGATAACTTGGCATACAATTTCTCTTCTCTTAATGTTCTCAATACAATTCGGAGATGATCAGCATGTTCACACAGATTCTTAGAGTATATCAAAATATCATCGATAAAGATAATCACAAAATCATCTAAATATCTTTGAAATACTCTATTCATCAATCCCATAAAAACTGCTGGTGCATTCGTTAGACCAAAAGGCATGACTATGAATTCGTAATGGCCATACCTGGTTCGAAATGCAGTCTTAGGAATGTCTTCGTCTCTAACCCTCAGTTGATGATATCCGGATCGTAGATCAATCTTCGAATATACTGACGAACCCTGCAATTGATCAAATAAATCATCGAAATGAGGTAAAGGATAGCGATTCTTTACTGTTTCCTTGTTCAATTGCCGGTAGTCAATACATAATCTCATCGATCCGTCCTTCTTTTGAACAAATAATACCGGAGCACCCCATGGGGATACACTCGGTCTGATATATCCTTTGGCCAACAAATCTTCGAGTTGGTCTTTCAGTTCTTTCAGTTCAATCGGTGCCATTCGGTAAGGTGCTTTCGATATCGGTTGTGTACCTGGCATCAATTCAATACCGAAATCTACTTCTCTGTACGGTGGTAATCCTGGAATCTCATCAGGGAATACATCTGCAAACTCACTCACCACTGGTATATCAGTCAATTTCGGACTAGACTTCAGTATATCAACTGCATAGATCAAAAATCCCTCTGCTCCCTTCTGTAACAAGTCAGTCATAGAAAGAACAGATATCAAATGAATTTTGGCTCGTGACCCCTTACCATAGAATTTCCATTCATCAGTCATATCAGGTTTGAACTTCACGATCTTCTGAAAACAGTCCACTGTTGCTCTGTACTTGGTTAACATATCGATACCGATTATAAAATCAAAATTAGATAAACCAAGAACGATACAGTCAAGCTCAACTTCATTACCTTCATACTGTAGTACACAGTTTCTAACAGACTTCACTGATAATATACCTTTTCCCAACGGTGAAGATATAGACACTACAGTAGCTAATGACTCAACAGGCAATGAATACAACGTAACAAATTGTTCAGATATGAAGGTATGCGATGCACCCGTATCAAATAAGACATAGGCAAGATAACCAGAAAGAAAACAGTTACCTGCAATCACATCGTCCGGTGCTGCTTGTGCTTGCTCTTCTGTCAATACAAACACTCGTGCTTGTTGCCTCGGAGGTTGATTCACCATCTGACCTCCTCCTCTACTCGGTGCTGCAGGTTGTGGTTGAAAAGAGTGAACAGAAGATGTAGATTGACCTACCGGTCTCGATGATCCCGCACCCTGTGCACCTTCAGAACCTCGTTGTGGACACACCCGTGCGAAATGTCCCATCTTGTTGCAAATGTGGCAGCTTCCAAATACACCTCGGCATTGTTCATTGGTATGGCGTCCACCATATTTGGTGCAATACACATCAAACTTCTGTCCAGCCCTAGACTGTCGGGATCCACTGGAACTAGAAGAGCTACCACCAGGACGTTTAAAATGTTTCCCTTTGCCCTTGAAGAAGTTCTTCTTTCCACTGCTGCTACCTCCAGCTTCAAATCGAGGTGGCGGTGGAATCTGTGGCTGCTCTTGGGACTGTCTCACTGGCTGTGGCACAAACTGTGCTCCTCGTTGTTTCAGTATCCCTGCTTCTGCACCCTTTGCTCGATTCAAAGCATCAGCAAAGGTATTCTGTCTTCCCGAATTCACAAGTGTAAACACATCAGGATTCAAGCCATTGATGAATTGATCGGCTTGAGATTCATCACTAACAGCAATATGTGGAGCAAACTTCAACAATCTGGTGAATTTGGCAACATATTCTTCGATATTTAACTGCCCCTGTTGCAGACTTGCAAACTCTGCTCCTTTGTCCTTGCGATAAGACACAGGAAAAAAAACGCTGATAGAAATCAGTTCAAAATACAGACCAGGTAATAACAGTACCTTGGTTTTCCAATGTTTTCTTCGTCGCTATCAACCAACTCTTGGCAAGGCCATGCAGTTGATGAATAATCAGTCTCACACAACGATCATCTGAATAGTCAATGGACTCGAATAACTGCTCAATATCTTCCAGCCAGTTCTCACACTCCACAGCATTCTCAGTTCCTTGCAACTTCGGTGGTTTGAATGACTGGAATCGTTTCAGAACACTACAACAAAAAAGTTAATAGACAAGGGTGAAAAACCGTTGTTAAAGGGGGTCTGAAACCGATGTTAAAAGCCATGTTGTTAAAGGCCCGGTCAAATGACAACGGTTAAAAACCGTTGTCTTTTTAAGCTTACGACAACGGTTTTTTTGCTTAAAAACCGATGTCTTTTGCTCAAAAAACAATGGTTAAAAACCGTTGTTTTTTTATCTCACTTTTAACAAACCCTTTAACATCGGTTTTAAACATGTAATAGACAACGTTTTTTCACCCTTGTCTTTTTTCAACTATAAAATAAAAAAAATTAATATACAAATATCCAATATTATAAATTACACAAATTCAAAAATAAAATTATTATAAAATATTTTAGTATTACAAATGACTCAAAATTAAAATTCGAATCCAAGTTCTATGCACACTAGAAAATAGAGCTACACTAATTAAAAAGGAAGCGGCTAGAGAACAATAATCATGACTTTTTTAATCGTCATTCTTCAAATCAACCACGAACGACTTCTCATTGAACTCAATTTACTGCCAACTAAAAAAACGAGAAGAAAAAAACCAAGATCACACAACATAATAAATTGAAATGGATCAAAGATTCTAAAGCAAGAAACTTGAAGATCTCATAAGCACGCAGAATTATAAGTCTCTCTTCACTGACCCACCCACGAGCTTCTACAGCCAAAGTGCTCAATTTAGAATCTTATTAAGAATCAGTGGCAACAGAAAAACATAACCCTAGACAACAAAACTTAAGGTTTTAAGTTTTTTCATCAAGTGTTTATCGCCACAACAAAAAAATACAAGCATTTAATTAGTTACACAAAGGAAGTATCGTATCACATAGAGTCGCAAACTAATATATCAACTCAGCAGTTTATTGAGCAGTGGTGAATCGTGTTTGTTCATTCCACCAACTCCAGCCATGAAAATTTATTACCACATTTATCCATTCAGTTTCAAACACATAAACAAATTTTTTTTGCATATTTAACCTGTATTTACAAAGGGAAATTAACCACAATTGTAATACAACACCAAGTCCTAACTAACTAATTAAGTAAATAGATAACTTGAAATTCAGGTGAAGTTATAACCTCTGCACAAACAAACAAAAACAGATATATGGCTTGACTGCCTTCGACAGCTAAACATCCGCATCATGAATTATACGGATCCAAAATGAAAAATAGCCAAATAATATAAGCTAGAAAATCGAAATAAATCCCAAAAAAATTGGATCGGTACTTGTACTGTTGTTCCATTTTGGGTACTTGTTTTGTTGTTCCACTTTGTATTCTTTTGGACCTAGTTATTTGCATACTTCACACCAATCTGCATAGAACTCTACAAGAGTAGGTTGCTATTTGACAGAGCCTACAAAGACAAAGCCGAAGAAAAAAGAAAACGGGATGCAAATTGATAAATAAAGCATGTATATTATGATGTAGCACTTCAAGAAAGCCACAACACTCACATTAGAGAATAAGTAACAGATGCTTGAAAGCACCCGCACATCTAAATTGGATTTCGGATCTGTTCAAATAATTCAATCTAAACATGACAACATAAGATTACAACATTATTTTCCAAAACATTTCAATTCATATAAATTACCTTACACAAATCTTTAAGAATACTAGAAAAAATTGCGAGGCTAAATCAAGATTTCTCAGTTAGTAGACAAACTACCTTGCCATTTCTGCGACCATAGGATCTGAGCGCAATTGATTATCGCCACCAGATAGTCGGTAAAGCAAAGCCTGCATTGCGGAAGTACAAGTTAAAGAAAAAAGAAACTATATACTTTCAAAAGAAGTTAAATTCAATAAAATGACTGTCAAATTATGTACAGCTTCAACTATGTAACCTAATAAGTAATCAAGAATATTAAGAATTAATATCATTCAAGGAAATGTTAAACTTTAGATGCAATTTCGAGAAGGGAACTAAACAAGTAACACTTACAAATTACTCGGTAATCAAATTGTAAGAATGACCATTTCGAACCATTTGTACACACTTGACACCATAAGCGTCGTAATCATTAAGTTATAAAGTGACATGCCAACAAATATAAAAATTAGTCATATCATGAAAATGAAAGTACGAAGAGCAAATTAAACAGCATTTTCAAAAAATTCTCCTATGTTTCTTCATCACACCAAGAATTACAATCTATTTCAAGTACAAGAATATACGAGATGTAAACATTGATAAATCTAATATAAATCATGATAATCCCTAGAGGATCCGCGAATTATAGAGCCTTGTAAAATTTTCCAAGAAAATAAATAAATTAATACTTTTAATTTGAGCATATAATTCATTAATATTATAAATTCAAAAAACCAAAACTTTGATGGGCAGGGATCAGCTAATAGTATAATGAAACAAGATTCTTTGAATAACATGGATAATCAAGAAAGAAAGGCATGCTTTTCAAACAAATTTGTAGCTGATTAATTTGTAATATTATTATGGGCAAGAACTTTGAGACATTAAATTTGGATCGGCTTACAAATTTGTCTAAATTCTTGATACATTAATTTTCTTATTAAATATTAATAAAGAAAAGAAACGATAGTATAGGATTCCTTGGCAACCAAAAACAGTCACATCAGATTAAAAAATATGACATAAATGTATAAATCAAAATCTCAGTCTCAATACATCACAGTGAAAACACATACATGCACTTTCAGTCGAGAAAAGTTTTCGAAATGGTTCGAAAATAATAACCAAGTTTGTTGTGAGCATCACATCTAGGGATATTGACATATTCCTGATGGAACATAGCTTAGGTTGTTATTCTAACTGATAAAAGGATTAGATAAACTTAAATACCTGGACTACAGAGGGGAAATATAATTGAGCAATACACAATTTATCTTCTAGCTTTTGATAACAAACATCAAACTCATGCTTGCACAAAAGAAACACCAAAATTCTAGCAGCCTGCGTATCCTCATAAAGACATATTTTGATTAGGCATTAGAGAATAAGGGGCGAACATAATAGAAACAATAGCATACCTTACTCTTGGTAACAGAATCATTCACATTAATAGCGGGGAAGAGCAATTTTCCATTAACTTGCATCTGGTGCAACCTCTTCACACAAGTAGATCATTGCAAAATCTGTGCCACTGTATTCAGAGAAACATAATAAAAAATTGTATTTGTTTAGTCGTTTTGAGAGCACATAAGAACATTTTAAGTAGTTTCACTGAATCCTTAACTTTCAAAAGCACATAAACAAAGAAAATGGAATGATAATTGATATTATTATGCTCAAAGGAGTTTTCACAATTCAAGTAAAACTATCCAATTAACTACGAATAGATAATATCGTCTATAATCGTTAAAAACGAATTAACCTTAGCAAGAGTAATCTCGAGTATCCATTCTGATTTCTACTGGCCAGAGAGCCAACCGATGTACCAAAAGTAACACTCCACAAGTCCATCCCTCACGAAAGGTAGCTTTTCAATATGCCCAGTACTCTTCCACCACCTGAGAAAAAGGCCAATGGCTAAAATGTCCTACATTATATAAACTCAAGATATCAGTATGGTCATGACTGGGGAGATCAGTTTAATTTAAATGGAAATGGCTTCATTCCTCTTAGGTTAGTGAAAAGAAGGCAATCAAGTCCTTTAAGGTTCAAAGTTGAAAACAACACCAGAGTGTTTGACACCACAAATTCTACAATCTTCCTATGTTTATTGTACATAAATCTTTGGAGAAGCTGAAACAAGACTGAAAATTAGCAAGCCCAAGCTCGCTACAAGGAAATCATCAATCCTCAAGATAGATCTACACATTTAATTAATTTAATCCCAATACACAAATTTGTTCTTGAAAATCAATTACAGAAAACATACTCTAGAGATGTAAGGACTTCGATTACCTCTCCTCACTTGCCATTTCTGCACGTGCCTTAAACTTGGAAGAGTTCTCCGCATAAAGATTTTTCTTCTGCTCCATCTTCCTCTGGAGTGCCTCTTTGAGAGGACTGTTGGCAATCCTTTCACAACCATAAATGGAATCGACGTGTACTACTGCCGCGACCCGAAGGAGAAAATCAATTTCCCGAACGAGATCATCTGCTGTGGGCTTAAAGACCTCTCGACCGACTCCATACGGAAGAAGGCGGCAGAGGTGGGATCCAGATTCGACGCCGTTCCATACACACACTGGCCGCCGCCCCGGCGCCAATGAGGAGGAGCGTGATTCTCAGTCGCTGAAACCATGTTGGTTTCATCAAGATATTGATCTAAACAAAATGCCGGAGCTGGAAGACGAGTTGGGGCTAGGTTTTGTACGGGATGTGATTTGGGGTTTTTCCATCAATCGATCTTTTTTTAAAAAAAATCATAAGAAGAAAAAGCTAGAGTATTTCTGTTGACTTTGAGGATCGAAGAAGAGGATTTCTATTGTATCAAAGTATTAGCATCGTCGATCTTTTTTTCTCATGGACGTTTGAAGAAGAGGAGATATATGTTAATGTTTTTGAGGAAGAAAGAATAGGGTTTCAATTTTGAGGAAGAGGATTTTCAAAACACCTCCGATTCGTATATGTATAATATTTAATATAAAAGTTTAGTTTTTGAAAAATAAAAAAATTCAAAGACAACGGTTTCAAAAACAACAGTTTGAAACCGTTGTCTATGAGCGAGTTTTTTAAAAAAACCCGGTCATAGACAACGGTTTTACAAAACCGTTGTCTTTGACATACATAAGACAACGGTTTTTTAAAAACCATTGTCTTTTTCAAAAAAAAATAGGCTTTAACAACGGTTTTACTAAAACCCGTTGTTAAATGAAAAAAGACAATGGTTTTTCCCAAAGCCGATGTCTATTACATGTTGTTGAATCTCATATTTCTTGTAGTGGAAGTTTCTCCATCGGATTAGCATCACTAAACTCATCAATAGAAGTACTATCCTGCCCATGTTCAGACACTGTCACTGGGACATGTGCAGCATTGGTCTGTTCAGGCTGATTCGTAGCCAATGTCTGTCTAACTCTCGGTGCTGGTCAGGGAGGCATATCTGATAATCAAACAGATTAGTGTACAGTTCAATCTCAATTACAACAAGTCTGTTGCAGTCCACATTGCCTTCATAAAAGATCGAGTTTCGATTCATCCTCATAATACATGCTAGTACTTCAATCAAATAACCAGATAGCATGTAATTCAAACCATTGTATAGCATATTCTTCGCAAATTATCACAGTATCATGTGACAAGTTAATATCTGTAACCAATCAATCATATACCATATAATTATGAAAGCAATAAATAAATCAGAATAGAAGACTCGATCTACCCCGCTCATCTAATCTCAGTCCAAGAAACTTATGCTCTGATACCACCTGTTGTGGGGACCTCGGGTTCCTAATCTCATCTTAGGGCAATTAATGAACAATTAACATTCATTAAACATCATTTAAATAAACCAAGAGCAAAGTAAAAAAAAATTAATTTTAAAAATTCAGTGCCTCGCTCGATCGGGGAAAAACACCCGATCGAGCGAGCACAATTGCTCAGCTCTCGGATGGAAGTATAATTTGGCCTCGCTCGATCCTTCAACTTCTGCGGATCGAGCGAGCCAAAAACTCAAATCCTCTGTTTGCAAATTACAGGGCTCGCTCGATCCGTCAACTTCTGCGGATCGAGCGGCCTCCAAATTCCAGAAATCTGCAGAGAAGTGTTTTGCTGTCAAGGCTTGCATCTTGGCACAATTCAACATCAATCAAAGATACTAACATGATATAACTTCTATAAACACACACATACTCATAAATCAAGTCTTGAGCATAATAAACTAGCTTTTACAACTTCAACTAGATCACAAACTACTCAAAACATAAGATTACACAACTTGTTTCAAAGTTCTTCCAACATATCATGTTAAGTGTTCTATCATGCTTGCCATACTTCTAAGTACATCTACAACCCGAGTCCTCACGTGCTAGACTCTCTTCCAGCTGTCAATGACGTTGATGACTAGCTCCTGCCCCTTCTGTTGTCATGCACACATACAAAACAAGACAACAGCCGGATAAACTCCGGTGAGAACGATTCTCAGTATAACCAACATATAGAAAGCGTTAAATAAATCATCTTGACTCTATTTAAACTCGACTCAACAAATAGAGTACATAAACGCTTTGAATAAGAATTGATTCATATAAATTCATGCCATCAAGATTCGTAAACGATCTTGACATGGATATCCATCTAACGAGTTTGTAAACGACTCGCAAATAAGGTTAACCGCAACCTTGGCATAGAATCGATTCAATATAGCATCATATCAACTCGAATATAAAGATCCACTACCTGAGATGGATCGACAACACCACAATCAAATAAAAAACATAAACAAGTATGTGGTTTATGCAAGCCAACTCAAGGTTAGTCGTTCTTGAGTTTCAAAGTCCCTACTTCGCGATGTCGTCATTATACCTTCGTTTATCGAGGTTCTGAACTCTTCAAATATCAAATCTTTCTTCTTCGGTTTAACTCGGCTTCTTGAATCGTTGGCCTTCAAACTTGAACGAGATCGAAGCCCTCGTCGTAAGGATTCCAGAACACTTTACGGAATTGAAATCGGACAACCGGTTCAAAAGTTACAAGGATTTGAAGATCAAATTTCTAAAGAAAAACAAAGAAGATCTCGACTCTGTTTCTCAATTTCTGAATAAGGACTGAAGGTACACGTGCATATGCTGAGTAATCCAACATAAATCTGATAACTTTAATTAAAATTGCACTTTAGTCCCTCAATTCTTCAATAATTGCAATTCAGTCCTCGGCCCTTATTTTAATTCAATTTCAATCCTAAATAATTTAAGAATATTAGAATGCAAATCGAAATTATAAATATTCCCAAATTAAATATACTCGGATTAAAATTAAATAAATTCGGATTAATATTAATTAATCCCGGGCCTTACAAGGGGTCACTGAAATCTGGACAGGGGAGGCCTTAAATTTGGTCTGGTCGTGTCATGGGCTGGTCCTAGGTCAATATTATGATGTTGTGGTCGCGTCGATATAAATTGGGCTCGTTTCAGATAAGATTTAGATAAGTTAAGGGTCTTTTAAGTTCAAGGTGTTGGTGCAGAATTTTAGAGCAATGTGTGAGATGTTGGATTGTTTGATTAAACTGAACGTTTTGAGCAACTATGGATGGGTTAGGACTGGTCCTAAGTCAATTTTAGGATTTTGTGGTCTTTTTGGTCCAATTTGGGAGCAAATCAAGTTAGTTTTGGTCAAGTTAGGAATTTCTCAAGTCGGGGTGACTAGTGCAGAATTTTTTCAAGTTTGTGGGCTGCCCGGAAATCCATTTTTGATTGGGTTGCTCAGGTGGCCTTTGGAGGTCATAAACTAGTCCTTGGGTTAGTTTTTAGTGTTTGGAGATTGTCGTTTCAAGCGGGGTCGAATTCGGTTAAGTTAATATTGGGTTAAGGGCTTTTCGGTTTGATTGCTCGGGTTATGCCTTGTTTGGGAGAATTAGAGCTAAAGTTGGGTTTACCACTTAGGGGCAGCCACTCACTCACCTAATATCCACATTTTTTAGTTGAGTTTCATTTCTTAAAGTAGCATATTCGTGTGCGTGAGTCTCGTCTTTGAGCCAAGCAATATTTTCAAAGGAAGTCGCTTCAATTCTTGCATGCTATGTAATTTGAGTCGAGTCAAAGAAGGAAAGAAAATATTTTTGAACAAAGTGAGTCGATTGTGATTGGACAGGGCAATGTGGGTTGGGGGATACCTCACTCACTTGCCATAGATGTGTAGTAAGCGGCTGAGAGACATCCTAGCCCCCCTACCAAATGAGACGTGTAGTAAGCGGCCGGGTTCATCTCGGCTCCCCTACCAAAAAGAAAGTAAAGGGGCAAATGCGTAGGGAGAAATCTCGGCGTCTTATCGGCATAGTGCACTGCAGCCATGAAAATGATCGAGACTTGAGTCACAATTCAAGGATCTAAGTTCTAAAGAAAAATTTAAAGTAAAGTTTCAAGTATCAGTTGACTCGTCTTAATTTATTTAGGTTACAGACGTGCATGAGTTTCAGTTAAGTTGAGAAAGTTCGAAGTCTCATAGTGTGAGTTGGTGTGAGTTCATTGCTTACAATTTGTCTCATTCTCATTTACCATGCAGCTTTTCAGTTTAAGTTTCAAAGTATTATATATACAGTACTTTAAGTATTGCCACGAGTATTTTCAACCCTTGTTATTTCACTGCTTATGCTTGTTGAGTCTTTAGACTCACTATGCTTGCTTGGTGCAGGTTAGATTATTGTTGAGATCGAGGGGCTGGATTATCGAGTGGACTGCAATGCGGGCACGACACATCCCTCCGACCTATGCTAGACTTCCACCAAAGTTTACTTTAATGCTTTAAAGTCTTTCATTAAAGTTGTTTGGATAAATGTAAGCTTAGAGATTTATAGAATCGTTTTTGGGCATGTAAAAGTTGAATTGTTGAAATTTTGGATGTTGTATTTCAGAAGCTTATGTTTATTGTAATTGTTTTCCTTTTTGGGTGTCTATTATATTTTTTTGAACGGCTGGGTTGAGACAGGTGGATTATTGTATTTTCAAACAAGTCATGGCAAAATTTTTATAAATCAGTATTTTCTTTATTATTTAATTTGGTTTAGAAGTTAGGGTCGTTTCAGTTGGTATCAGAGCATGGTTTTGGTTTGGGTTGTGCCTACTGCCGGTTGCAAGAAACTCGAGAAGTCTCGCCTCAAAGTCTGTAAGTTTTAAGGAATTTTATATGTTAGACGCATTTCAGACTATTACTCTAAATGTTTTGATTCCATCCTTTTTAAAATATTTTCAAATTAGATGTTTAATTTATTTAGTTGTGTAGCTCAATGTTTTTTTTATTGTTTAAATTTTTTTTTAGTAGTTTAAAGTGTATCATTCAAATGTCTATTTTTATAGCATGCGGCTTCAAGTTAAGCGGAGTAAGTGTACTAATATTCCTTCCAGTTTTGGATAGTACGTGGCAGTTATTTGAGTTATTAGGGAGTGCTATCAATTTTGATGAGATTGTAGGAGTTTTTTGGAGTATATTAAACTTGCGTATTAGGAGATACTAATTGTTGAGTTCTTGTTGTAATTTATTTTCCCTATAATGGATTTTAGTTAGATACAACTAAGCGCATAGTTTTCTTAGAAATTGATAGATGTATGTTTTTTCAGTTAAGGT
Organism: Henckelia pumila; assembly: GCF_033568475.1. Taxonomy (NCBI): domain Eukaryota; kingdom Viridiplantae; phylum Streptophyta; class Magnoliopsida; order Lamiales; family Gesneriaceae; genus Henckelia; species Henckelia pumila. Next base: position 37,024,940 of record NC_133120.1, on the reverse strand, counting down.
TATTAATCGAAAATCGTGTGAAGACTTGGGATTCATGCTTCGTATTATATTATAGATATTTTGAGTCTTACTCTTACTTTAGGGACAATTATGATTTATGGAAAATAGTGAATCGGTTACTAATAAGTCTTTCGATTATATGAACTATTATTCCGATCATTATTTCCTTTTTTTCTTTTGTGCTCATATCCATCGCAGCATACACTTTTTAATATCCAAAATCTCTTTGCACTTCCTTTGTGCATTTATGGAATCGTATGACGTCAGTCAACCTTGTATTCTACTACTGTGACATTGGTCGAACCTTTATAAGACCTTGTTTGTATTTCACATTTCTTGAGATTTTTCTCCGGTTCTAGAGCCACACATGTTGATGTGAGTAAGTATCACTTTGTATTTTATTGGTGATCTACTTGCGTTGTGTGGATGACCCCTGAATATGTCTTAGTACCGTTGTTTCCCTGATTGTGAACTTGTATAAACTTCTCTCGACTGAAGTCACAGTGACTGCCTTAATTGTACTTTGATTGTTTGAGCATGATTTCATTACCCATTGATGAATGATCACGAGATTTGTATCTTGTTGGCTCATATTCATTATTCATGGAGCCTTCATTATTATTCATTCACCCCTAGAATTGAATTATGAGTGAGTTATTTTCACTTATCTAGATTTTTTTTTCTGCTCGTTTGTTTGTAATGCTTGCGTCATTTCATTTCATATCGAGCAGCATTACTTGTGTGTTTGTTTCCTTTCATGATCTATCATAATGAGGATTTTGGGTGGATCATAGTTTCAATTATCAATTAGATTTCTTGTGTAGAGAATTGCTCGTAACCGCTTGGTAAGTGTTTAGACCTTTGGGATTTAGTATTAGTACTAGATAAAATCCTATGTTATTATTGTGATCCGAGGAATGACGACTACTGATTATATCTAGTTCTAGCGAGAAGAATGCTAGTCAGTTAATTAATTTTATGGGTTGTTTCAATTTTAAATAGGATTGTTAAGAGTAAACAGATGATTTTGATAAGCTGAATGGCTGGTCAGTCGCGAGATAGGAAATAGAGTTGTCCCTAGAGACTTTTGGGTACTTTATATTAGCATTCTAAGATTTTGTGAACATCAACTGGTAAGAGTAATGCACCAACTATAGGTACAGAAGGATGAATAGAATATTTAGGAAGTTTTTCGGATAAACTGAAGATTTATCTATCGGAGAAATGCTAAGTTACTGAAGGGACATTGAGAAAGCATTTACGATCGGGTTACAACTCTTTGAGGTGTCCAATTGTATACTAAGTTCTTGAAATATGAATTCAGGTTGTATATATGTAATAATTTGGGAATTTTTGGATTTTCAAACTTGATGTCGAGTTGAACTAGAAATTTGAGATATGTCTTCAGATGATCTGTGAGAATTATTCGGTACTTAGAGACAATCAAATTTCATAAATGCATAATAGCTCATGGTATATTTTGGCTTCAAGAGTAAATAGAGATTTCTCAGTCATTTACGTCTGGGATGGAAAAGGTGGTTAAATCCGTTAGAAAATTTTAATTAAGAATTGAACTTTGGGTAGAATCAAGAATGCCAAAGAGACGAAAGTATAAATTTGTTAATGGATAATTGGGAGCTGTTTAGTCACCTATTTGGATTCTATATGTTATCGGTTAATATCTTGGAACCGAACATCATTTTATGGTTAAGTTTTCTTTTCAAGGATTAGATTAGATTTATTTATAGGATTGGGTCAATCTTAAGTCGAGTAGAGTCATTTGTTCCACTTGAAGATTAACTGAACTAGAGTCATTGCTCAAGAGAATCTTAAGCATCCTTAGAAGTGTTGCGAGTTATAGTAACTAATAAGGGATTGAACATAGTCCAAGAGCATTAAGCAAATCATTGCTAATAAGTGGCGTTGACCTTTAGAATTTCAAAATGGATATTAAGCTGTTCTTGAAGATATCATTGGTCCGTAATATTAACGATTTTGGAATATAAGGGAATTAACTCATTTTGTCGATCCTTACGCGATTGTTGAGGAGATTGGTAATTCGTTTTATCGTTTGGGCATGTCGTAGAGATTTGTTGTGGAAGTATGGGTCATATTCATATCATAGCTCGAGGTCTAACGAGGTAGAATTGTATAGTTCCTTATCTATCCTATATAGAAGAGTTTTAGTGTTTAGTTGCTAAGTCTTTTGAGAACTTGTGAATTTCTTAAGAGCTTGATTCTATATGATAAGTGTTGAGTTTAATTATTAAATAGACGTTAAACATAATTTCGTTGTTAGAAGGTTTTTAAGTTATGGTCGAGGTCGACATAAATTATTTATTGGTTATATGGGCTCTATTGCATGGAATTACGACGTATGATATAAGGTTAGCAAAATGTAAGTTGTGCAATAGCTTAAAGATCTAAGAAGCTGTAGGTTGTAGAACTCGCCAGTTGCGTTAGGGTGACATTTTAAGTTTATAAATTTAGATCGAAAGTAAATTGGAGAAATGATAAAATTCCATCGAGGATAAGACCACTTGGGAACGAGTAAGAAATATGAATTTTATATTGCAGTAGGAGTTAGTCAGATCCTTGATGATATAGATGCCAGTAAGCACCAAAGTGCGCAGCGAAAAGCTGATTCGAGCCAGCTCACGTGGGTGCAGAGTTAGAAAAGTTGATGTTGACCTAGTCGTACGTATCTAGACCCAGTTAGTAAGTTCAAATTTCGAGGACGAAATTTCATTTAAGGGGGGAAGGAATTGTAGTACCTAAAAATCCAATCTACTAAATTGCGTACATTAAATTAAATAAATATTATGATTATTATTTTTAAGTTTTATTGATTTAAATTATTTATGTGAATCATGTGTTAATAAAATATTAATTATTTATTCAAATGATTCTTTTGTACTAACTATTTAATTAATGTTTTAATTGTTTAAGTTTATTTATTTAAATGATTTTATTGTGCAATTTATTTGTTTTAAAGATTTTAAAGGTTTAAGGTTTTGTTTATTTAAATGATTTTGATTTTTTTTATTTGTTTAGTTTATTCATTTAAATGGTTTTAACTGTTTAGCTTGTTTATTTAAATACTTTCGATTGTACAACTTGTTTATTTTAAACCATTTAAGTTTAGCGGTTAGTTATTTTAAATCATTTTAAATGTCTAGCTTATTTGTTTAAATGTTTTTTTTAATTTTTCAAATCATTTTAAAGATTTTTATTCCGCTTATGTATTTTTTTAAAATGCTTTTAAACGTTAGTCTAGTTGTTTAAATTATTTTAATCGCTCTGTTTATTGAGTTTAAATATTTTATTTATCGCTGCGACATCAAAATTTATAAAGTGTTGATTTTAATTTCTTGGATTTAATTTCTTAAGATTTTTTTAAAGTTTAAGTTACTCAAATATTTAAGTTAATTATTTTTGAGGTTCTTGAGTTCAGTGTCTTCCGGTTTCGGCTTACGGCGATGGTGGATTTCGGCGGTTATCTCCTAAATTTTTATTTCAAGAGTTAATATTGGTAAGAATTGAGGAAAATAGATGAAATGTTGATTTTAGAATTTTCCGGGTGTCAAAAATCGTTTTTATCACATTCTTGAGCTTATTTTTAAACTCTTCCAAAAAATTAATATTTTTCAAACCCGACGAATGAGATTTAAGTATTAATTCAATTCTTGAATATTTTTTTTAAAACTTATTGTGTTTGAGGGGGCTTAAAGTGTGTAGTGCAAAAGTTGTAATAATTATAGTAGCACTTTTACACACACCATTTAAAAATACTACATATTATATTTTTTTAAAACACAACACACACAACAAATTAAAACCCAAATCCTAGCCCCAAAAATAACCCCTCCCTCACGCCTCTCTCCCTCTCTCTCGTTTTCTCACCTAGCCGCTCCAACGGCTTCTTCTTCCTCTTGCTTTTCCGATCGCCGTTTCGTCGTCCAGCCACCATAGCCGACCGGAGCTCGAGTATTAGGAGGTCAAGCAACTGTTGGGTCGTGTTTTCCAGCAAGGTTCCATCGTTTTCCCTGAGCTTTTCAAGCCAAGGCAAGTATAGGCTTCCTTTGGCCCCAAGCTAGCTATTTAATCTTTTGTGCTAAAGTTATTGATTAATTTCGAAATGTTTATGATTTTTGCAAGCTATGTTTTGATTTTTACAAATCTTCAGCAAGGTTGATATGTAAATTTCGAGTTATGCATGTGGTTTGAAGTTATATGAGTTGTATGATAAATTTTGATACGAGACATGAAGAGTTTTGATGCATATTGCTTAAATTCAAAAATTCAGAAGTGCATGCCCTATTTATTTCGAAAATTTATGATGTTAGGGCTGTGTTTGAAGGTTGTGCAATGCATTTTGATGTTTGGCAATTGACTTCATTGATTGTGCAAGAATCTAAGCCACTTTGATGATTGATCATGGTGTTTTCAAATTGTGGAGTTGAAGTGTGGTTGAGGGCTGCCTAGGTGCTTGTGATAAGTCCTAAGAGATGTTACTAGGTGTGTTTTGTGGTTTGGAAGAAGGTAGAGGTAAGGGAAAAGGGCATGGGATTAATTCCTTGGTGTAGAAGTAAAGTAGGGTGTTGATTTCCTTGAATAGGGATCACTGAAATCTGGACAGGGGAGGCCTCAAATGTGGTCTGGTCGTGTCATGGGCTGGTCCTAGGTCAAGATTATGATGTTGTGGTCGCGTCGATATAAATTGGGCTCGTTTTGGATAAGATTTAGATAAGTTAATGGTCTTTTAAGTTCAAGGTATTGGTGCAAAATTTTAGAGCAATGTGTGAGCTGTTGGATTGTTTGATTAAACTGAACGTTTTGAGAAACTATGGATGGGTGAGGACTGGTCCTAAGTCAAGTTTAGGATGTTGTGGTCGTGTCGGTCCTATTTGGGAGCGAATCGAGTTAGTTTTGGTCATGTTAGGAATTTCTCAAGTCGGGGTGACTAGTGCAGAATTTTGTCAAGTTTGTGGGCTGCCCAGAAATACGTTTTTGATCGGGTTGCTCGGGTGGCCTTTGGAGGTCATAAACTAGTCCTTGGGTTAGTTTGTAGTGTTTGAAGAGTGTCGGTTCAAGCGGGGTCGAATTCGGTTAAGGTAACATTGGGTTAAGGGCTTTTTGGTTTGATTGCTCGGGTTATGCCTTGTTTGGGAGAATTAGAGCTAAAGTTGGGTTTACCACATAGGGGCAGCCACTCACTCACCTAATATCCACATTTTTTAGTTGAGTTTCATTTCTTAAAGTTGCATATTCGTGTGCGTGAGTCTCGTCTTTGAACCAAGCAATATTTTCAAAGGAAGTCGCTTCAATTCTTGCATGCTAAGTATTTTGAGTCGAGTCAAATAAGGTAAGAAAATATTTTTGAACAAAGTGAGTTGATTGTGACTGGACAGGGTAATGTGGGTTGGGAGATGCCTCACTCACTTGCCATAGACGTGTAGTAAGCAGCTGAGAGACATCCCAGCTCCCCTACCAAATGAGACGTGTAGTAAGCGGTCGGGTTCATCTCGGCTACCCTACCAAAAAGAAAGTAAAGGGGCAAACGCATCGGGAGAAATCTCGGCGTCTTGCCGGCATAGTGCACTGCAGCCATGATCATGATCGAGACTTGAGTCACAATTCAAGGATCTATGTTCTAAAGCAAAAGTTAAAGTAAAGTTTCAAGTATTAGTTGGCTCGTCTTAATTTATTCAGGTTACAGACATGCATGAGTTTCAGTTAAGTTGAGAAAGTTCGAAGTCTCATAGTGTGAGTTGGTGTGAGTTCATTGCTTACAATTTGTCTCATTCTCATTTACCATGAAGCTTTTCAGTTTAAGTTTCAAAGTATTATATGTACAGTAATTTAAGTATTGCCACAGGTATTTTTAACCCTTGTTATTTCATTGCTTATGCTTGTTGAGTCTTTAGACTCACTATGCTTGCTTGGTGCAGGTTAGATTATTGTTGAGATCGAGGGGCTGGATTATCGAGTGGACTGCAATGCGGGCACGGCACATCCCTCCGACCTATGCTAGACTTCCACAAAAGTTTACTTTAATGCTTTAAAGTCTTTCATTAAAGTTGTTTGGATAAATGTAAGCTTAGAGATTTATAGAATTGTTTTTGGGCATGTAAAAGTTGAATTGTTGAAATTTTGGATGTTGTATTTCAGAAGCTTATGTTTATCGTAATTGTTTTTCTTTTTGGGTGTCTATTATATTTTTTTGAACTGCTGGGTTGAGACAGGTGGATTATTGTATTTTCAAACAAGTCATGGAAAAATTTTTATAAATTAGTATTTTTTTAATTATTTAATTTGGTTTAGAAGTTAGGGTTGTTTCCTCTTTCCTCAGTAGGTACTTAAGGTCCAATTAGTCAATCATGATCCCGAATAATATCAGCTAATCACAATTCCTAAAAGGTAGTTTCCAATTGCATCTCCATGCAACCCTTACGTAAACTTTTGTCTCACGCTTGATTAGGACCCAATAATATGACGTCGTTCATCTTTATGTGTCAAGCCTTACCCACCCATATTGAACCTTAATGGACGGTCTCCATGAGTTTTCCCAATAATATGAGCCGAAATCATGGGAGTTTCACGTAGTTCACATCACCATGTCAATGAAAGTCACAGTTTTCCGGCGTCCAAGCCCCAACAATAATATGAGCCGAGCATTGACCGCGGGTAGCGTTCATCATGCATCCATTGCTGATGGAAGACATGGAAATTATAAACAACTTTATAATTCCCCTTTTTGGGCTTGATATAAATTTTGAATCTAATTCAAAATGAGGGTTTTTAATTTTGAAATGGTCTCATCATTAATTTTAAAAGCTCGCCATGTATGTTTGTATGTTTACCGGATTCATGCAACTTTATTATTATAAAATAATAATGCACATACTCATTATTTATAATATATCATGCATATATTATAAACATTAAATTAACAAGGATGATCAATCGCCCCAATACTATTTGGCCCGTGTGAGCCAAACACGGGTCTAGGTCCAATCTTAGGAAATGCATGGGATGCAAATGCAACAATTACATAAGCTTCCAATATTTACATGTCTTGGAACTTCATAATACATCATGGCCCACCATCTTCTAATCTTGATCTTCCACTATCAAATATTTTACAATAAAATATCCATGACAAATAGGGATACATCTCACGGGGTGGGAACGGGCTATAAACCAAGCCCACTTTAAATTTGATAATTATTACAACTCATTCAACACAAAATATCGTAGCATACACCTAGAAAATTTGGCTTGGGCTTTGATCATCCTTCATGCATAATATCACATATCATACACCATCAATTAATTATCACAATAATCGATAGATCAAATATTATGTATCTTGGTCCAATCACTAACCTCTACAATTATAAATTAAATTAACAAAATAAACAAACACATTTGTTTACTTTCCAATTAATTTATTTATAACCGAATTTTTTGTAAATCACCATTTACTATGAATAATCAAAGTCACACTTTCATTATTTATTTCATGAGAAAATACATACTTTATAAAATTTAATTTTTCACAAAAATCAACTATTACAATTTTAACAACTTAGAGCCCTTGACACTTGGATATCCCAAAACACTTTTGGAAACCCTAGTCGTCAAAGTCGTTGTCGGAGCTCCGTCGCCGGATTCCGGCCAGCAAATTTTTTTATATATATAGGCTGCCTGAAACGACCCCAAAAAAATATTTTCAAAACAGCCTCTAAGATGATGGAAATGATTTTCTCATGCGGTTAGAAATTGACCTCAACATAATATTCAACAAATGCTACACAATAAAGAGCAACCTAGGCTCTAGATACCACTTGTTGGATCGGTTCTCTTGTGCCCGGAATCGCAACGGAAGTTTAAAAATTTTATGTAAAAACCGAGCACATGTGTAGCATTCAAAAATATTAAACATCCATAGGGTGTTTAAGATATTTTTACCTATCAATCTCAAAAGATTGATTCATGGCTACAACCAAGTTGTGAACAACTTAGGTCTTGAAATGGTAGACATTATCTACAAGCTTCCAAGAGCACACTTTGCTCAAAAAGGATTCAAGCATCCAAGAACACTCCTTGGAATCGCTGCTCTCCTCGAATAACATGTAAGTAGACGCATTGAACGATACTCTTCCCCATTTCATGATAATCAAAATGCATCAATTGAAGAAATCACCTAAATTCATTTGTGCATATATTCTCTAATAAAAAAGAATGAATATACAAATGATTTTATTAATTTATTTAAAAGCAGGAAACCCAAACCCGACTTAATTGGGTACCCAAATATTTGGGTACCTGAGGTTGTCGGTTCGGTTTCGGGTAGTGTAAAACACTATCCGATTAATCGGGTACCCGACCCGAACTACTCGAAACCCGAACTACCCGACCCGTGCCCACCCGTACCCGGAATCACTACATTATCAAAGCTTAAAGCATGCAATATAACTTAAATGCAGTAATCAGATAATCCAGCAAAAACTTTAAGTAATTCAAACTAAAACCTATAGGCGGAATACAACCGGTCCAAAATCAAATACTACAAATACCAATATTATTATACAACCCCATTGAAAAATATAATAAAATCCAACACAAAGAAAACTTTGTATAGTATAATCTTCCATACTGGAGCACAACGACCGCTCCCACCTAGTCCGTCCAATGTAAGTCCTGCCCTGCGGAATAGGGTGTCCAGAACAAAAACCGAGGACGTGCGCTAACAACGCTCAGCACAGATGTATGAGTATGCACATGCTATGAATTCTAAATGCAAGTGAAGAGTACCAGAAACCTATCAATGTAGAATACTGCTCAGTCAAAGGTGCCATGGTATGTAGCACACTGGGCCGTCGCATCAGGAGGTACTCCCATAAAATAAACCATGGACATAATCGGATCCAAAACCATGGCATCAATCCACAAAATATTATGGGGCTGAGCGACCCTTCTACAGGTCATAACAATGGTAAAAAGGTCAACATGATAATGCATACAGCATAATATCCGTGAAATAATCAATGCACATATCAGTAATGCCACATAAAACCTGAAAACATAGAATATGCATACTCAACTAGGTTATCTCGGATAGTACGTCCGTACCTCAGAATAAGCAACCTAGTGATACTGACTCTCTAGTCCAAGCCTATAAACAGTTAATCATCGTATCACTAATCGTCTTACTAAAAGCCTTAACTAGACTATTAACTACTCATTGAAACTAATCAGATTCTAGCGATATACCTATGTCCGTAGTCATCCCTTTGATGACAATGACCTTAAAACATAGGCACAACTTTGCTATGATCCCGGTAGCACCTCACTATCGTCTGGCCTCCGAAATAACGCCAAAAACCCACTAGAACAAGCTAGAAATGAGAGGGAAACTGTAGGAATTTGAAACTGAAATGAAGCCCTCGGCCTCCTATTTATAGACAAATTGAAAGAGTGGGTGCCCGGTGAGCCAACTTGTGGCTAAGGGCTTTGATGACTCTTTGTATAAACAATCTTTTGTTTAATATTATTTACACTTTTATTAATGGCAATGACTTTATCTTTCTTCATATTGTTATATTGTGATATACTATTGTTGTTTTGATAAAGACCTTGAATATACTATAGTGTATGTAAGATGTGGTAGAACATGGAGATGTCTATCATGAAACACATCTTATAGTCACTGTATATTCTAAACTGTTCCTAGTCGATTGAGCCGTCCGATAATAAGGATAAGGATCGCTCGAGTTTGAGACTAGCATTTGCGATGCAGAGCACCACGTTTCATTGGTAAGGAACATAGAGATGTTCGAAGCATGCAAATGGATATTCATATGATGAATGATCGAACTACCCTATCCGGACTTTCCAAGTGGTTATCACTTATCGAGTGGATAAAGTCCGCGGTTTTGGTTGTACACCATTAGTCCTTACTACTTGAAACATCATTGAGACTCTATATGCTAGTACTGTGCTTTGACTCGTTTACCGACTCTATTGGGGTCATCAGGTGTCGGGATTGGGTACAGTTACAACACATATAGGAGTCGATGTTTTGTTGTCAAGGATTCACCACATACTTGCGAGTGTGGATATCCTATGCGATCTTAGGAGATATTAGTGTGACGAATCTCTGGCCAGAGTACATGATGTGATTTAAGAAATGGTTTCTTAGTAGCACATGCGATGTCACTATTTGATCTTCAAGATGTATTGCATAGTTATCGAATCTCGAGCGACTCTCGATATACCAATGGTTGTTGATTCGATCGGGATATTTGGATGAAGGGACCGTACTGTACGCTAACCAAAATCTATTGGTTCTTGTAGGCACTATCAGTGATACCTAGGGAATCATGGGGCGATGTTGCTAGGCGCTCATACCATGATTCGATGGGCAAGTCGGAAATTGTTGTTCCGAGTCACAAGGAGTTGTGAGCCCACGGCTAGCTGTATCCCTGAACCATTGAGGGTCACACAGTGTAATGGATTTTTAATCCCCGTTGAGATAGTTAAATTTAAAGAGTTAAATTTAATGAACGAAGAAGTTGGACTTCTTATTTAAGAGTAGAGGAGTAAGATTTCCTAAAATGACACAGGGATGGCCATTTTTTGAAATCACTGAATTCGGATTCAGAAAAATTTATCTTGACTTTAAAAGGTGCAGAAATGGTTTCTGTGCACATTGGTGAAATCGGTTTATCAATCGGAGTCACGATGAATTTTATATTAATTTCTGAACATGCGGGCTTTGCTTGTCGGGCTTGAACTTATGACTAATGGGCCCTAAACTGTTAGTGGCCTACATTATAAATAAGTTATTGCAGTACAGAAATTAAACACAACAGGTCACAAAATAATTTTCGAAAACCCTAATTTTATTGATTGTGGCCGCCGCCCCCTCTCCCTATGCTTGAGAAAAATCCAGCCTGTGATTTTGAATTACAGTCTGGTTTAACGGATCAAATTCGTTAATCTCTTCGTAGAAAACTTCTGATAGATTTTCTAGTGCAATCTATCAGAGGGATTAAATATCCGTTCGTGGACCTGATTGAAGAACAGTTCGTCCATCAGTTCCAGGGATATACAACAAGAGCAGAGAAATCTGTTGGTGTCCAAAATCTCGATTCGAGATTAAAGGTAAAAATTTTATAATCGTTATTTAATTTTTACACACACAATTTAATCGTAAGGTTGATACCCATTATGGAATCGTTCCATACAAAATTTTAAACTTCCGCTGCACCGGGTATCAATCCTAATTGATCTGAACGCCGCGTTTTCCAACAGTGGTATCAGAGCCAGGTTGCTCAGATCAAGCGATTAAATTAATCGATTGTACAAAAATTTTTTAAGCCTCGGTTTTTGAAACAAAATAAATATTTTAAAATAAAATATTTTTTCGGGCAAAAACCCGGGCAGCGATTGGATCGCTGCCCGGGGCAGGGGCAGTGCACGGCGCTGCACAGGGCGGCGCACGGCGCTGCCCATGGGCAGCGATGTGATCGCTGCCCAGGGCAGCGATCGTCGCTGCCCTAGGGGCAGCCGGGCTGCCCGGCCCGAGCCCTACGGGGCGCGGGCAGCCCAGGAATGTCCCGGGCGGCCCGCGGAAAAATTAATTTTTAATTTTTAAATTAAATTTTAATAGGTTAAAATTCTATTTTTGGTCCGATCGAAAATCTTTTTTGATTGGTCCACGAGGCGTCGGATCGAATTGTTCGAGTCCGAAAATTTTAAAATTGATTTTTGGATAAATTTGAATTTTTGGAAAATTTTAATATTTTATCTTTTAATTGAATTTTGAAATTAATTATTTTTGGTACAATTGATGATAAGATATGATCTTATGGATATATTGAGTAAAATATGATTTTATGTATAAAATTGGATTTTATAGATAAAATATGATTTTATTTGATAAAAAGATAAAATATGATTTTGTATGTAAAATAAGATTTTATGTATGAAATATGATTTTATCTTTTTAAATTTAAATTTCCATTGCATGTTATCCAATAAATTAGTTTTGAATTAAATGTTATTGGATAAGAATGATCGATTGCCATGACCAATTTTGTAGGTGTATGTTAGGAATTTACATTTGTTTTATTGTTGTTGGTTTTATTAATGGGCCTGGTTTATGGTCCAATATGAATGTCATATGTAATAAAAGTGGGCTTGGTTTATAGCCCGTTCCCACCCCTTAAAAATGTATCCCCTACTTGTCATTGTTATTTATTGTAAATACATTAGATTTAGTGGGAGATCAAGATATGAAGATGGAGGTGGGCCCAGCAGACAATAAAGACAGAAGAAATGTAAATTGGAAGCAAATGTAATAGGATTGCATTGCATACTGCATATTACCTAGGATTGGACTAAGACTCGTGATTGGCAACCACGGGTCGATTAGAAATGGAATCGATCATCCTATATAATATGTGATATTATAGTTGTATGCATGTTTTAGACATAATTGTGTGAATCCGGCAAGCATACAAAATTTTAAAAAATGATGAGACAAATTTTTATAATTAAAAATCCCTCATTTTAAATATGATTTAAAATTGATATCAAGATAAATAAAGGAAATTTAAATTTGTTTAAATGTTCCTACCTTCCATCAACGATCAATGTATGAGATGCTACCCGCGGATACGGTCCGGCTCATATTATTGGGGGGGCCCGTTCGTCGGAAAGCTGTACATTGGATCGACACATGTTGTAAGTTGGGTGGAACTCCCATGGGATCGGCTCATATTATTGGGGGATCCACATGGCGACCGTCCATCACAACTTAATATTGATGGGTCATCTTGACATGTCACAATAAACGGCGTCATATTATTGGGCCCTTATTGGACATGAGGTAAAAACATGGAGGTTGCTTTGGAAGCAATTGGGCTCTACCATTTGAAAATTATGGTTGGCTGATATTATTCGGGACCATAAGTTTGTCAATTGGACTCCATGTTCTCACTAAGGAAAACAGTTTCCCGTTTTCACTAGAGGGTAGTGAAAACGTTAAAATAATGGGAGTGAGATTCATAGAATAAATTTCGTCTATTTTATGTCTTAGTAAATTGCTTAAACAATCACTGATATTTGTCTGTTTCTTTTCAGTATTTCATACGATGAATTCGCGTAATCCACTTTTCTCGATCCTCGAACAAAATAAGTTGACTGGCGCAAACTATACGGAATGGTTCCGTAAGTTGAAGATTGTCTTGACTTCGGAGAAGATGCTCTACGTGTTAGAGAAATCTCCCCCGAAGGAAGCACCAGCTGACGTAAGTCCGGAGGAGTTAGCCAAGCTTGATACATGGTGGGACCATGATATCAAGACCAAATGCTATATGCAAGCCTCGATGTCTGATGAACTCCAGAGGCGATTTGAGGACATCGTGAATGCTGCTGACATTCACGTTCAACTCAAGGAACTTTTTGGGGCTCAATCGAGGGCTGAAAGGTTCGCTACTGTAAAGGAGCTAATGACGTGTCGCATGCGTGAAGGGACTTCGGTCCGTGATCATGGGGTACGAGTGATTTGGCTCATACAGAAGTTGGTAACCCTTGATTTGGTGTTGGAGCATGAACTCAACGTGGACTTACTACTTCTGTCTCTTCCTTCTTCGTTTGAAGGATTTTTGATAAATTTCAATATGAACAAGATAGAGGCCTCCCTTGAAGAGATGGTCAATATGCTTGTGACATATGAATTCACATTAAAGAAGGATAAACCGGCTTTCTTGGTGGGCTCCTCTTCTTCTGCTAAGAAGGGGCCAAGTACAAAGGGTAAGAAACGTTCTGCCCCACCCAAGAAAATCGAACCCGAGAAGAAGTACAAGACAAAGGCTTCAAACATGGAAAAATCCAAGGATGTTTGCCATTACTGCAAGAAGCCCGGTCATTGGAAGCGTAACTGCAAGGAATATCTAGAGCAGTTGCGAACTGCGAAGGGTATGTTCTATATTGAAATAAATGTTTCACTTAATACTACTTCTTGGGTATTGGATACCGGATGTGGATCTCACATTTGCAATGATTTGCAGGTGATGACAAGAAGTCGCAGGCTTAGGATGGGTGAGACCCAGCTGAGGCTCGGAAATGGTTCCAGAGTTGAAGCAAAAGCCGTGGGAGATGTTTATTTAATTTTGCAGAACGGTTTTAAGTTACTTTTAAGAGATGTTTTATTTGTTCCGGATTTGATTAAAAACATTATTTCTGTTTCTATGCTTGATAGAGATGGTTATTCTTGCAATTTTGTGAATGAGATTTGCAATATTTACAAGAATGAATGTTTAATTTGAAATGGACAACTTGAAAACGATCTATACAACTTAAAACTAAAAGACGTTCCAATAAATTATGTTGATAAACCGGCAACAACAAACAAAAGGAAAATTGATAGCCAAAACCCGGCAAACCTTTGGCACGCTAGGCTTGGTCATATTTCCTCAAGGAGGATGAACAAGCTAGTGGGAGAGGGCATGTTTGATATGTCTGATATTAACTCTCTACCTACTTGTGAATCCTGCCTAAAAGGAAAAATGACTAAACCTCCTTTTAAGGGGAAACCTGAACGTAGTCAAAATCTGTTGGATTTGATCCATACAGATGTTTGTGGTCCATTTAGAGTTGGGACTCAATATGGCCACACCTACTTCATTACCTTTACTGATGATTATGTTGGAAAACGCGGCTCTCAGATCAATCACGATTGATACCCGGTGCAGCGGAAGTTTAAAAATTTTATTATGGAACAATTCCATAGTGTGGGTATCAACCGTTTAACGATTAAATTATTTGTGTGTGTAAAATTAAATAACTATTATTAAATTTTACCTTCAATCTCGAAGCGAGATTATTGGACACCACACAGATTTCTCTGCGCTTCTTGTATCTCCCTGGAACTGATGAACAAGCTTTCCTTCAATCAGGTCCACGAATAGAGGTTTAATCCCTCTGATAGATTGCACTAGAAAATCTATCAGAAGTTTTCTACGAAGAGAATAAACGAATTTGATTCGCTATTCTAGACTGCAATTCAAAATCACAGACCGGAATTTCTCACGCAGAGAAGGGAGGGGGGCGGCCGAATTGAGAGGGGAGGCTAGGGTTTTTTTTTCAAAAAATCCTGTCTCAATTATGACCAGTTGTGTGTAATTTCTGTACTGTAATAACTTATTTATAATGCAGGCCACTAACACCTTAGGGCCCATTAGTCATAAGTTGAGGCCCGACAAGCAAAGCCCGCATGTTCAGAAATTAATATAAAATTCATCGTGACTCCGATTGATAAACCGATTTTACCAATGTGCACAGAAACCATTTCTGCACATTTTAAAGTCAAGATAAATTTTCCTGAATCCGAATTCAGTGATTTCCAAAAATGTACATCCCTATGTCATTTTAGGAAATCCTACTCCCTTACTCTTATTTAAGAAGTCCAACTTCTTTATTCATTAAATTTAACTCTTTAAATTTAACTATCTCAACGGGGATTAAAAACTCCATTACACTGTGTGACCCTCAATGGTTCAGGGATACAGCTAGCCGTGGGCTCACAACTCCTTGTGACTCGGAACAACGATTTCCGACTTGCCCAACGAATCATGGTAAAGCGCCTAGCAACATCGCCCCATGATTCCCTATGTATCACTGATAGTGCCTACAAGAACCAGTAGATTTTGGTTAGCGTACAGTACGGTCCCTTCATCCATATATCCCGATCGAATCAACAACCATTGGTATATCGAGAGTCGCTCAAGATTCGATAACTATGCAATACATCTTGAAGATCAAATTAGTGACATCGCATGTGCTACTAAGAAACCATTTCTTAAATCACATCAAGTACTCTGGCCAGAGATTCGTCACACTAATATCTCCTCAGATCGCATAGGATATCCACACTTGCAAGTATGTGGTGAATCCTTGACAACAATGCATCGACTCCTATATGTGTTGTAACTGTACCCAATCCCGACACCTGATGACCCCCATAGAGTCGGTAAACGAGTCAAAGCACAGTACTAGCATATAGAGTCTCCATGATGTTTCAAGTAGTAAGGACTAATGGTGTACAACCAAAACCGCGGACTTTATCCACTCGATAAGTGATAACCACTTGGAAAGTCCGGATAGGGTAGTTCGATTATTCATCCTATGAATATCCATTTGCATGCTTCGAACATCTCCATGTTCCCTACCAATGAAACGTGGTACTCCGCATCGCAAATGCTAGTCTCAAACTCGAGCGATCCTTATCCTTATTCTCGGACGGCTCAATCGACTAGGAACAGTTTAGAATATACAGTGACTATAAGATGTATTTCATGATAGACATCCCCATGTTCTACCACATCTTACATACACTATAGTATATTCAAGGTCTTTATCAAAACAACAATAGTATATCACAATATAACAATATGAAGAAAGATAAAGTCATTGCCATTAATAAAAGTGTAAATTATATTAAACAAAAGATTGTTTTTTACAAAGAGTCATCAAAGCCCATAGCCACAAGTTGTCTCACTGGGCACCCACTCTTTCAATCTCCCACTTGCCCTATAGCCAACTAGTCATACTACGTAGACCCATTGCTTCGCGATGTTTGTCAAACAATGGTCCTGACAAGGGCTTAGTAATCGGATCAGCGATATTGTCTGCAGAGGCCACTCGTTCGACAGTGATGTCTCCTCTTTCCACAATCTCCCGGATGATGTGGTATTTCCTCAGTACGTGTTTGGATCTTTGATGAGACCTTGGTTCCTTTGCTTGAGCAACGGCACCCGTGTTGTCACAGTACACCGGGACTGGACCAACAAATTCAGGAATGACGCCCAACTCTTGGACGAACTTCCTCATCCAAACGGCCTCTTTAGCAGCAGCTGATGCTGCAATGTATTCAGCCTCAGTGGTGGAATCCGCTGTGGTATCCTGCTTGGAACTCTTCCAAGAGACAGCACCGCCATTGAGCATGAACACAAATCCAGAGGTTGACTTCGAGTCATCCACGTCACTTTGGAAGCTAGAGTCGGTATAGCCTTCCAATTTCAGTTCTCGTCCTCCATATACCATGAACATATTCTTAGTCCTTCGTAAGTACTTAAGAATGTCCTTCACGGCTTTCCAATGCATTTGACCGGGATTAGCTTGATATCTGCTCGTGACACTCAGAGCAAATGCTACATCCGGTCTGGTAGATATCATCCCATACATGATACTACCTATAGCTGATGCATATGGTACATGTGTCATATTCTCTATCTCTTCATCAGTCTTGGGACACATAGACTTGGATAGAGAAACTCCATGACACATGGGTAGATGTCCTCTCTTGGACCCATCCATTGAAAACCGTTTCAATATGGTGCCGATGTAGGTTGATTGAGTGAGTCCTATCATTCTCTTAGATCTATCTCTATAGATCTGTATCCCAAGAATGTAGGATGCCTCACCCAAATCCTTCATCGAGAATCTACCTGATAACCATATCTTTGTTGACTGCAACATCCCTACATCATTCTCAATGAGTAGGATGTCATCAACATAAAGTACTAAGAATGTCACAGCATCCTTAACTACTTTCTTGTACACGCACGGTTCCTCCGGGTTCTTGATGAAACCAAAATCTTTTATTGTTTCATCAAATTTCTGGTTCCAAATTCTTGATGCTTGTTTTAGACCATAAATTGATCTCTGAAGCTTGCATACCTTATGCTCGCTTCCCATGGATGTGAACCCCTCAGGCTGCCTCATATAGATTTCTTCCTTAATGTCTCCATTAAGAAAAGCAGTCTTCACATCCATTTGCCATATCTCATAGTCATACCATGCAGCTATGGCAATAAGGATTCTTATGGACTTGAACATTGCAACTGGTGAAAAGGTTTCATCATAGTCAACTCCTTGTCTTTGAGTGTAACCTTTCGCCACCAATCGCGCCTTGTAGGTCAATACCTTACCATCAGGCCCAAGCTTTCTCTTGTAGATCCATTTACACCCTATTGGAACAATTCCATCAGGAGGATCTACTAAAGACCAAACTTGGTTTGTATGCATTGAATCCAATTCAGACTGCATAGCTTCAAGCCATAAATTTGAATCCGCATCAGAAATTGCTTCCTTGAAGTTTCTTGGATCACATCCAATGTCGGGTTCATCTTGATCCCCTTCAAGAAGAAGACCATATCGAACAGGAGGTCTAGAAGTCCTCTCGGATCTTTTTGGTTCAGGCGTGTCCAGTAATGGTTCCTGAGGCGTAGGATCATTATTTTGTATTTCGGGTTCTTCTCGAACTTCTTCGAGTTCCATCATCTCGCCTTTCTTATCCAATAAGAACTCCTTCTCCAAGAAGGCGGCATTCCTAGAAACAAACACCTTTGTTTCAGCAGGATAATAGAAATAATATCCGATTGAATTCTTCGGATACCCTACAAAATAACATAAGCTGGATCGACTATCCAACTTATCTCCCACTGTCCGCTTCACGTAAGCAGGACATCCCCAAATCCTCAAGTACGAATACTTAGGAGCTTTGCCATTCCATAACTCGTATGGTGTTTTGTCCACTGCTTTAGTGTGGACGTTGTTCAACAACAATACCGCCGTTTCAAGCGCATAGCCCCAAAACGAAGGTGGAAGCTCAGTGAAGCTCATCATGGATCAAACCATGTCCAACAAAGTTCGATTACGACGCTTCGATACACCATTCAGCTGTGGTGTCATAGGAGGAGTCCACTGAGAGAGAATCCCATTCTCTTTTAGATAGTTCAAAAACTCGGTACTTAAGTATTCTCCACCTCGATCCGATCGAAGTGCTTTAATACTTTTACCTAGCTTGTTTTCTACTTCAGCCTTGAATTCTTTGAACTTTTCAAATTCTTCAGACTTATATTTCATTAAATATAAATACCCATACCTTGAATAATCGTCAGTAAAGGTAATGAAGTAGGTGTGGCCATATTGAGTCCCAACTCTAAATGGTCCACAGACATCTGTATGGATCAAATCCAACAGATTTTGACTACGCTCAGGTTTCCCCTTAAAAGGAGATTTAGTCATTTTCCCTTTTAGGCAGGATTCACAAATAGGTAGAGAGTTAATATCAGACATATCAAACATGCCCTCTCCCACTAGCTTGTTCATCCTCCTTGAGGAAATATGACCTAGTCTAGCGTGCCAAAGGTTTGCCGGGTTTTGACTATCGATTTTCCTTTTGTTTGTTGTCGCCGGTTTATCAATATAATTTATTTTTAGCGTCTTTTAGTTTTAAGTTGTATAGATCGTTTTCAAGTTGTCCATTTCCAATCAAACATTCATTCTTGTAAATATTGCAAATCTCATTCACAAAATTGCAAGAATAACCATCTCTATCTAGCATAGAAACAGAAATAATGTTTTTAATTAAATCCGGAACAAATAAAACATCTCTTAAAAATAACTTAAAACCGTTCTGCAAAATTAAACAAACATCTCCAATGGCTGTAGCTTCAACTCTGGAACCATTCCCGAGCCTCAGCTGGGTCTCACCCATTCTAAGCCTGCGACTTCTTGTCATCACCTGCAAATCATTGCAAATGTGAGATCCACATCCGGTATCCAATACCAAAGAAGTAGTATTAAGTGAAATGTTTATTTCAATATAGAACATACCCTTTGCAGTTCCCAACTGCTCTAGATATTCCTTGCAGTTGCGCTTCCAATGACCGGGCTTCTTGCAGTAATGGCAAACATCCTTGGATTTTCCATTGTTTGAAGCCTTTGTCTTGTGCTTCTTCTCGGGCTCGACTTTCTTGGGTGGGGCAGAACGTTTCTTGCCCTTCATACTTGGCCCCTTCTTAGCAGAAGATGAGGAGCCCACCAAGAAAACTGGCTTATCCTTCTTAAGTGTGGATTCATATGTCACAAGCATATTGACCATCTCTTCAAGGGTGGCCTCTATCTTGTTCATATTAAAATTTACCACAAATCCGTCAAACGAAGAAGGAAGAGACAGAAGCAGTAAATCCACGTTGAGTTCATGCTCCAACACCAAATCAAGGGTCGCTAACTTTTGTATGAGCCAAATCACTCGTACCCCATGATCACGGACCGAAGTCCCTTCACGCATGCGACACGTCATTAGCTCCTTAACAGTAACAAACCTTTCAGCCCTCGATTGAGCCCCAAAAAGTTCCTTGAGTTGAGCGTGAATGTCAGCAGCATTCACGGTGTCCTCAAATCGCCTCTGGAGTTCATCAGACATCGAGGCTTGCATATAGCATTTGGTCTTGATGTCATGGTCCCACCATGCATCAAGTTTGGCCAATTCCTCCGGACTTACGTCAGCTGGTGCTTCCTTCGGAGGTGATTTCTCTAACACGTAGAGCATCTTCTCCGAAGTCAAGACAATCTTCAACTTCCGGAACCATTCCGTATAGTTTGCGCCAGTTAACTTGTTTTGTTCGAGGATCGAGAATAAAGGATTACGCGAATTCATCGTATGAAATACTGAAAAGAAAAACAGACATATATCAATGATTGTTTAAGCAATTTACTAAGACATAAAATAGGCGAAATTTAATTTTATGAATCTCACTCCCACTATTTTAACAATTTCACTACCCTCTAGTGAAAGCGGGAAACTTTTTCCTTAGTGAGAACATGGAGTCCAATTGACAAACTTATGGTCCCGAATAATATCAGCCAACCATAATTCTCAAAAGGTAGAGCCCAATTGCTTCCAAAGCAACCCCCATGTTTTTACCTCATGTCCAATAAGGGGCCAATAATATGACGCCGTTTAAAGTGACATGTCAAGATGACCCATCAATATTAAGTTGTGATGGACGGTCGCCATGTGGATCCCCCAATAATATGAGCCGATCCCATGGGAGTTCCACCCAACTTACAACATGTGTCGATCCAATGTACAGCTTTCCGACGGACGGGCCCCCCCAATAATATGAGCCGGACCGTATCCGCGGGTAGCATCACATACATTGACCGTTGATGGAAGGTAGGAACATTTAAACAAATTTAAATTTCCTTTATTTATCTTGATATCAATTTTAAATCACATTTAAAATGAGGGATTTTAATTATGAAAATTTGTCTCATCATTTTTCAATTTATTGTATGCTTGCCGGATTCATACAATTATGTCTAAAACATGCATACAATCATAATATCATATATTATATATAGGATGATCGATTCCATTTCTAATTGACTCGTGGTTGCCAATCACGAGTCTTAGTCCAATCCTAGGTAATATGCAGTATGCAATGCAATCCTATTACATTAGCTTCCAATTTACATTTCTTCGTCTTTATTGTCTGCTGGGCCCACCATCTTCAAATCTTGATCTCCCACTAAATCTAATGTATTTACAATAAATAGCAATGACAAGTAGGGGATACATTTTAGGGGTGGGAACGGGCCATAAACCAAGCCCACTTTTATTACATATGACATTCATATTGGGCCATAAACCAGGCCCATTAATAAAACCAACAACAATAAAACAAATGTAAATTCCTAACATACACCTACAAAATTGGTCATGGCAATCGATCATCCTTATCCAATAACATTTAATTCAAAATTAATTTATTGGATATCATGCATATGGCAATTTAAATTTAAACAGGATAAAATCATATTTTATATATAAAATCATATTTTACATATAAAATCATATTTTATCTTTTATTAAATAAAATCATATTTTATCTACAGAATCTAATTTTATAGATAAAATCATATTTTACTTAATATATACATAAGATCAAATCTTATCATCAATTGTACCAAAAATAATTGATTTCAAAATTCAATTTAAGGATAAAATATTAAAATTTTCCAAAAATTCAAATTTATCCAAAAATCAATTTTAAAATTTTCGGACTCGAACAATTCGATCCGATGCCTCGTGAACCAATCAAAAACAATTTTTGACCGGACCAAAATAAAATTTTAACACATTAAAATTAATTTAAATAAAAAAATAATTTTTCCCGCGGGCCGCCCGGGACACTCCCGGGCCGGCCCGCACCCGTGGGCGCGGGCCGGGGCAGCCCGGCTGCCCCTTTAGGGCAGCGACAATCGCTGCCCTGGCGGCGCCTGGGGCGGCGCCGTGCGCTGCCCTGGGCGGTGCCGAGCGTCGCCTTGGGCGGCGCCGTGCGCCGCCCTGGGCAGCGCCGAGCGCTGCGCCGCCACTGGGCGGCGATGCGCTGTGCGCCCCTTTTGGGCGGCGCACGGGGCAGCGACCGTCGCTGCCCCACCGGGCAGCGATCCAATCGCTGCCCGGGTTTTGCCCGAAATTTTTTTTTTTTTTTATTTAAAATATTTATTTTGTTTTTTTTAAAAACCAAGACTCAAAAATTTTGTACAATCGATTAATTTAATCGTTTGATCTGAGCAACCTGGCTTTGATACCACTGTTGGAAAACGCGGCTCTCAGATCAATCACGATTGATACCCGGTGCAGCGGAAGTTTAAAAATTTTATTATGGAACAATTCCATAGTGTGGGTATCAACCGTTTAACGATTAAATTATTTGTGTGTGTAAAATTAAATAACTATTATTAAATTTTACCTTCAATCTCGAAGCGAGATTATTGGACACCACACAGATTTCTCTGCGCTTCTTGTATCTCCCTGGAACTGATGAACAAGATTTCCTTCAATCAGGTCCACGAATAGAGGTTTAATCCCTCTGATAGATTGCACTAGAAAATCTATCAGAAGTTTTCTACGAAGAGAATAAACGAATTTGATTCTCTATTCTAGACTGCAATTCAAAATCACAGACCGGAATTTCTCACGCAGAGAAGGGAGGGGGGCGGCCGAATTGAGAGGGGAGGCTAGGGTTTTTTTTTCGAAAAATCCTATCTCAATTATGACCAGTTGTGTGTAATTTCTGTACTGTAATAACTTATTTATAATGCAGGCCACTAACACCTTAGGGCCCTTTAGTCATAAGTTGAGGCCCGACAAGCAAAGCCCGCATGTTCAGAAATTAATATAAAATTCATCGTGACTCCGATTGATAAACCGATTTTACCAATGTGCACAGAAACCATTTCTGCACATTTTAAAGTCAAGATAAATTTTCCTGAATCCGAATTCAGTGATTTCCAAAAATGTACATCCCTATGTCATTTTAGGAAATCCTACTCCCTTACTCTTATTTAAGAAGTCCAACTTCTTTATTCATTAAATTTAACTCTTTAAATTTAACTATCTCAACGGGGATTAAAAACTCCATTACACTGTGTGACCCTCAATGGTTCAGGGATACAGCTAGCCGTGGGCTCACAACTCCTTGTGACTCGGAACAACGATTTCCGACTTGCCCAACGAATCATGGTAAAGCGCCTAGCAACATCGCCCCATGATTCCCTAGGTATCACTGATAGTGCCTACAAGAACCAGTAGATTTTGGTTAGCGTACAGTACGGTCCCTTCATCCATATATCCCGATCGAATCAACAACCATTGGTATATCGAGAGTCGCTCAAGATTCGATAACTATGCAATACATCTTGAAGATCAAATTAGTGACATCGCATGTGCTACTAAGAAACCATTTCTTAAATCACATCAAGTACTCTGGCCAGAGATTCGTCACACTAATATCTCCTCAGATCGCATAGGATATCCACACTCGCAAGTATGTGGTGAATCCTTGACAACAATGCATCGACTCCTATATGTGTTGTAACTGTACCCAATCCCGACACCTGATGACCCCCATAGAGTCGGTAAACAAGTCAAAGCACAGTACTAGCATATAGAGTCTCCATGATGTTTCAAGTAGTAAGGACTAATGGTGTACAACCAAAACCGCGGACTTTATCCACTCGATAAGTGATAACCACTTGGAAAGTCCGGATAGGGTAGTTCGATTATTCATCCTATGAATATCCATTTGCATGCTTCGAACATCTCCATGTTCCCTACCAATGAAACGTGGTACTCCGCATCGCAAATGCTAGTCTCAAACTCGAGCGATCCTTATCCTTATTCTCGGACGGCTCAATCGACTAGGAACAGTTTAGAATATACAGTGACTATAAGATGTATTTCATGATAGACATCCCCATGTTCTACCACATCTTACATACACTATAGTATATTCAAGGTCTTTATCAAAACAACAATAGTATATCACAATATAACAATATGAAGAAAGATAAAGTCATTGCCATTAATAAAAGTGTAAATTATATTAAACAAAAGATTATTTTTTACAAAGAGTCATCAAAGCCCATAGCCACAAGTTGGCTCACTGGGCACCCACTCTTTCAGATTATTCAAGGTATGGGTATTTATATTTAATGAAATATAAGTCTGAAGCATTTGAAAAGTTCAAAGAATTCAAGGCTGAAGTAGAAAACAAGCTAGGTAAAAGTATTAAAGCACTTTGATCGGAT
Source organism: Henckelia pumila (assembly GCF_033568475.1). NCBI lineage: Eukaryota > Viridiplantae > Streptophyta > Magnoliopsida > Lamiales > Gesneriaceae > Henckelia > Henckelia pumila. The sequence goes on along the minus strand of NC_133120.1, from coordinate 37,000,478 downwards.
CGAGGTGGAGAATACTTGAGTACCGAGTTTTTGGACTATCTAAAAGAGAATGGGATTCCCTCTCAGTGGACTCCTCCTATGACACCACAGCTTAATGGTGTATCGGAGCGTCGTAATCGAACTTTGTTGGACATGGTTCGGTCCATGATGAGCTTCACTGAGCTTCCACCTTCGTTTTGGGGCTATGCGCTTGAAACGGCGGTATTGTTGTTGAACAACGTCCACACTAAAGCAGTGGACAAAACACCATACGAGTTATGGAATGGCAAAGCTCCTAAGTATTCGTACTTGAGGATTTGGGGATGTCCTGCTTACGTGAAGCGGACAGTGGGAGATAAGTTGGATAGTCGATCCAGCTTATGTTATTTTGTAGGGTATCCGAAGAATTCAATCGGATATTGTTTCTATTATCCTGCTGAAACAAAGGTGTTTGTTTCAAGGAATGCCACCTTCTTGGAGAAGGAGTTCTTATTAGATAAGAAAGGCGAGATGATGGAACTCGAAGAAATTCGAGAAGAACCCGAAATACAAAATAACGTTCCTACACCTCAGGAACCATTGCTGGACACGCCTATACCTAGAAGATCCGAGAGGACTTCTAGACCTCCTATTCGATATGGTCTTCTTCTTGAAGGGGATCAAGATGAACCCGATGTTGGATGTGATCCAAGAAACTTCAAGGAAGCAATTTCTGATGCGGATTCAAATTTATGGCTTGAAGCTATGCAGTCGGAAATAGATTCGATGCATACAAACCAAGTTTGGTCTCTAGTAGATCCTCCCAATGGAATTGTTCCAATAGGGTGTAAATGGATCTACAAGAGAAAGCTTGGGCCTGATGGTAAGGTATTGACCTACAAGGCGCGATTGGTGGCAAAAGGTTATACTCAAAGACAAGGAGTTGACTATGATGAAACCTTTTCGCCAGTTGCAATGTTCAAGTCCATAAGAATCCTTATTGCCATAGCTGCATGGTATGACTATGAGATATGGCAAATGGATGTGAAGACTGCTTTTCTTAATGGAGATATTAAGGAAGAAATCTATATGAAGCAGCCTGAGGGGTTCACATCCATGGGAAGCGAGCATAAGGTATGCAAGCTTCAGAGATCAATTTATGGTCTAAAACAAGCATCAAGAAGTTGGAACCAAAAATTTGATGAAACAATAAAAGATTTTGGTTTCATCAAGAATCCGGAGGAACCATGCGTGTACAAGAAAGTAGTTAAGGATGCTGTGACATTCTTAGTACTTTATGTTGATGACATCCTACTCATTGGGAATGATGTAGGGATGTTGCAGTCAACAAAGATATGGTTATCAGGTAGATTCTCGATGAAGGATTTGGGTGAGGCATCCTATATTCTTGGGATACAGATCTATAGAGATAGATCTAAGAGAATGATAGGACTCACTCAATCAACCTACATCGACACCATATTGAAACGGTTTTCAATGGATGGGTCCAAGAGAGGACATCTACCCATGTGTCATGGAGTTTCTCTATCCAAGTCTATGTGTCCCAAGACTGATGAAGAGATAGAGAAAATGACACATGTACCATATGCGTCAGCCATAGGTAGTATCATGTATGGGATGATATCTACCAGACCGGATGTAGAATTTTCTCTGAGTGTCACGAGCAGATATCAAGCTAATCCCGGTCAAATGCATTGGAAAGCCGTGAAGGACATTCTTAAGTACTTACGAAGGACTAAGAATATGTTCATGGTATATGGAGGAAGAGAACTAAAATTGGAAGGCTATACCGACTCTAGCTTCCAAAGTGACGTGGATGACTCGAAGTCAACCTCTGGATTTGTGTTCATGCTCAATGGCGGTGCTGTCTCTTGGAAGAGTTCCAAGCAGGACTCCACAGCGGATTCCACCACTGAAGCAGAATACATTGCAGCATCAGCTGCTGCTAAAGAGGCCGTTTGGATGAGGAATTTCGTCCAAGAGTTGGGCGTCATTCCTGAAGTTGTTGGTCCAGTCCCGGTGTACTGTGACAACACGGGTGCCGTTGCTCAGGCAAAGGAACCAAGGTCTCATCAAAGATCCAAACACGTACTGAGGAAATACCACATCATTCGGGAGATTGTGGAAAGAGGAGACATCACTGTCGAAAGAGTGGCCTCTGCAGACAATATCGCTGATCCACTTACTAAGCCCTTGCCAGGACCATTATTTGACAAACATCGCGAAGCAATGGGTCTACGTAGTATGACTAGTTGGTTATAGGGCAAGTGGGAGATTGAAAGAGTGGGTGCCTGGTGAGCCAACTTGTGGCTAAGGGCTTTGATGACTCTTTGTATAAACAATCTTTTGTTTAATATTATTTACACTTTTATTAATGGAAATGACTTTATCTTTCTTCATATTGTTATATTGTGATATACTATTGTTGTTTTGATAAAGACCTTGAATATACTATAGTGTATGTAAGATGTGGTAGAACATGGAGATGTCTATCATGAAACACATCTTATAGTCACTGTATATTCTAAACTGTTCCTAGTCGATTGAGCCGTCCGATAATAAGGATAAGGATCGCTCGAGTTTGAGACTAGCATTTGCGATGCAGAGTACCACGTTTCATTGGTAAGGAACATAGAGATGTTCGAAGCATGCAAATGGATATTCATATGATGAATGATCGAACTACCCTATCCGGACTTTCCAAGTGGTTATCACTTATCGAGTGGATAAAGTCCACGGTTTTGGTTGTACACCATTAGTCCTTACTACTTGAAACATCATTGAGACTCTATATGCTAGTACTGTGCTTTGACTCGTTTACCGACTCTATTGGGGTCATCAGGTGTCGGGATTGGGTACAGTTACAACACATATAGGAGTCGATGCTTTGTTGTCAAGGATTCACCACATACTTGCGAGTGTGGATATCCTATGCGATCTGAGGAGATATTAGTGTGACGAATCTCTGGCCAGAGTACATGATGTGATTTAAGAAATGGTTTCTTAGTAGCACATGCGATGTCACTATTTGATCTTCAATATGTATTGCATAGTTATCGAATCTCGAGCGACTCTCGATATACCAATGGTTGTTGATTCGATCGGGATATTTGGATGAAGGGACCGTACTGTACGCTAACCAAAATCTACTGGTTCTTGTAGGCACTATCAGTGATACCTAGGGAATCATGGGGCGATGTTGCTAGGCGCTCATACCATGATTCGATGGGCAAGTCGGAAATTGTTGTTCCGAGTCACAAGGAGTTGTGAGCCCACGGCTAGCTGTATCCCTGAACCATTGAGGGTCACACAGTGTAATGGATTTTTAATCCCCGTTGAGATAGTTAAATTTAAAGAGTTAAATTTAATGAACGAAGAAGTTGGACTTCTTATTTAAGAGTAGAGGAGTAAGATTTCCTAAAATGACATAGGGATGGCCATTTTTGGAAATCACTGAATTCGGATTCAGAAAAATTTATCTTGACTTTAAAAGGTGCAGAAATGGTTTCTGTGCACATTGGTGAAATCGGTTTATCAATCGGAGTCACGATGAATTTTATATTAATTTCTGAACATGCGGGCTTTGCTTGTCGGGCTTGAACTTATGACTAATGGGCCCTAAGCTGTTAGTGGCCTACATTATAAATAAGTTATTGCAGTACAGAAATTAAACACAACAGGTCACAAAATAATTTTCGAAAACCCTAATTTTATTGATTGTGGCCGCCGCCCCCTCTCCCTATGCTTGAGAAAAATCCAGCCTGTGATTTTGAATTACAGTCTGGTTTAACGGATCAAATTCGTTAATCTCTTCGTAGAAAACTTCTGATAGATTTTCTAGTGCAATCTATCAGAGGGATTAAATATCCGTTCGTGGACCTGATTGAAGAACAGTTCGTCCATCAGTTCCAGGGATATACAACAAGAGCAGAGAAATCTGTTGGTGTCCAAAATCTCGATTCGAGATTAAAGGTAAAAATTTTATAATCGTTATTTAATTTTTACACACACAATTTAATCGTAAGGTTGATACCCATTATGGAATCGTTCCATACAAAATTTTAAACTTCCGCTGCACCGGGTATCAATCCTAATTGATCTGAACGCCGCGTTTTCCAACAGAAATATCGGAGCTTCCGATCCCTAGTTCAGAACTACTGATTCCTCTACGAAACTTTCGATCGTGCTTCCAATCATTCCACTCCGAACACGTGTCTCTGATTGGACAACAAGGCTACCAACAGTAGTTTGGAACTACCAATCTCAAGTTTGGAACTTCTGAACTCCCTCATGTCCAATCACCCAATCAAAACCCATATCCTATCTAACGGTCACAAGATCGAAACTACCGATCCCAAGTTCGGAGCTTCCGAACTGCTGGCAACTTCCGATCTTCAACTATAGCTGTAGTAACCCGCATTTCTAAATTAGTGATTAATGAGTAATTAGTCACGTAATCATGTTTAGATTAAGTAAAACATGATTAAGTAAGTTCCTGTTGGGATAACGAACTTCAGAAATGGATTCAGAGCACTCGATTTAGTTGAATTAGTTCAACAGGATCGGACAATCCGAAGAGGAGTTCGGAGGATCCGAAGTGGATCGGAAGCTCCGTGCCAGGATCGGAGGCTCCGATCGAGATCGGACGCTCCGTCGACGAGATCGGAAGCTCCGATCTGGACCAGGACACACGTCATCACTTACGTCAGCAAGGTGACGTCATGGCTGACGTAATATTTAGCGATCGGAAGCTCCGAAGGTGCGATCGGAGGTTCCGATCGAGTTCGGACGATCCGAACCAGGTTCGGAGGCTCCGAACGTTGCCTATAAATAGAGGGTCCAAGAATTCATTTTCTCGCACCAATTTCCTCTCTTATCTCTGATTTCTAAGCCTTCTAACTCAGATCTAGGGAGATATAGGCGTCCTACGGGTAATCCGGAAGTGGCTTAGTGATCTAGACGTCGTCGCGGAGCTATGGCCTAGTTTTGAGGCTACCGACAGCAAAGGACTAACGACGAACGCAGGTATAGCTTTGGCATCCTAAAAATATTTAGGAGTATGCAATAGCTTAGTTAAGGCTTTTAGAGCTTTATTGTTGATGCATGTATATTTGCATTGTAGTAGCAGTAGATGGACTAGTAGGCTTAAAGTATAGGCCAGTGGAGCTAGGTTTGTCCAGCAGAGTTAGAGGTATGTAAGTACTGACCAAGATAGCCGACATGATATATTTGCTTATATGTTGCATGAGTATGTGCCATATGTTTTATCATGTTTTAGCATGTTTTACCGTCTTAGCACATACATGATTTTACGTATGACCGCATCCGGAAAGATGTGAGTCATTGACAGTCTCCATAGGGAACGATGATCTCATTTTGGACTCGAGTCAGGCATGACAGTTTCCATATGGAACTTGTATCCTATTTTGGATTCGGGTCAGGATGGGTTTGGCTCAGCCCTGATATGGAATATACGAGTACCCCGCGGAGTAGCTCTCTAGCCGGTACTGTATATTCTCGGCGCCATGAGCAAGTATTTTCACTTGAGTTTTAAATCATCTGTGTGCGCATATTTGTATTTATATCATTGCTTCGTATTGAGCGTTCTAGCTCACGCCCTTGTATTTGGGTATTGTGTACCTTGTGGCGGGGCAGGTTTGAGGCTGGACGGTCCAGGCGGCTCTCAACAGGATTGAGCTTTGGGGAGTGCGAGGTTGTAGAGGGTAAGGATTTATTTACCCTGAATTTTTGATTTGGTTGTATAACAGTATTTATACACTTGTGGTAGCGTCGGTTGTATTCTGCCGATTGGATTTATTGTATTTTAATTATCCGCACTTTACGCTTTAAGCTTTTATTGCGTGCGCTTTTACTATAACTCTGATTTGGTAGTGGATCCGGGTTGGGTCACTACATTTTTGGTATCAGAGAGACGCATTGCACTGGGAATATCGTAAAGCGGATTAAGTAATTATCTGTTCTTATGTAATAGATGGCAGATTACGACGAGAGCCACGGTAGCGTAGACGGCGGTCGTTGGGGCGATCCGGATGATCGTAGACGTCGGGGACAGCCCGAGGAGTGCAGGCGAATGAGCATGCGTAGATTTAAGGAGGTTAGCCCGAAGCCTTTGACGGGTGGTGAGACAGCTGAAGAGGTGGAGGATTGGCTTGAAAGGATGGAGCAGTGCTTCCAGGAGTTTCGTTGCACGGCTGAGGATAGGATGGAGATTCTTGCCTTTATGCTTGAGGGCAGAGCGAGACAGTGGTGGAGATCTACTTCCGCACCGTTCATAGCAGCTAGAGGAGCAGCTACGTGGGTTGAGTTCCGTACTGCTTATTAGAGGTTGTATTTTCCTCCAGCTCTTCGCCAGGCGAAATCCAGTGAGTTGTTGAGTTTGCGACAGGGGACGATGACGATCGAGGAGTACCAGCAGAAGTTCTTTGATCTGCTACCCTTTTGTCCTCATGTTTCTGATAGTTCTATGGAGAAGTTTGATCATTTCCTTCAGGGTTTGAATCCTGATATTCATCGGATGGTTGCTGTGGACGGCAATGGGACTTACGAGGATTTGGTGGACCGTTGTCGCCAGGCCGAGGACAGTATTCGGAGGAACAAGGGAATTTACTCTTCTTCTTCCAGGCCAGAGAGTGCTAGTGCTTTGGGCCCTAGGGGGCAGTCCTTCAAGAAGCCAGGAGGTACTTCTTCATCTTCCTCTGGATCTGGGGGAGTACATCGTTTTGGTGGACAGAGACCGAACCGATGTAGTCAGTGCATATGTAGGCATCCGCTAGGGCAGTGTGGTCGATCGACCACTGCATGTTTCCAGTGTGGCCAGGATGGTCACATGAAGAGAGATTGTCCTATGCTGGTTGGAGCAGCGAGTGGTTCCGGAGGTTCTCAGGCATCTGTTCAGCCACCTCAGTACCAGCATCCACCTTTCCAGCAGCAGTATTCGCAGCAACGCCAGCAGCCGCAGCAGTCTCAGAGACAGCCTACTCAGACTCCTTCTCGGGGTCATTCTTCTTTGAGACCACGTACCCAGGGTCAGGTCTTTGCGCTTAACCAGGAGCAGGCAGAGGCTGACAGCGATCGGATGATTGCAGGTATCTGTAGTTTATGTGGTTTTCCTGCATATGTTTTAATTGATACTGGTGCATCGCATTCTTTTGTCTCAGCACGTTTTGCTAAGAAGTATAGATTGCCGTTTATTCCTTTAGACGTGTTGCTAGTGGTTTCTACTCCTATGGGGAGCGAGGTTTTAGCTTAGTGCTAACCTGATGATTCTAGCGATGGAGGATTTTGATTGCATTATTGGGATAGATCTATTGACTACCTACCGAGCGATAGTGGATTGTTATCAGAGGTTTGTTCAGTTTCGTCCAGAGGATGACGAGTCATGGTATTTCTATGGTGAGGGAGTGCGACCCCCGATGCCAGTGGTTTTAGCTCTGAAGGCTCGGCGTGCTTTAGAGTCTGGAGGGGAAGGCTACCTTATCTACGCCATTGATGCATCCTTAGGAGAGCCAGATATCCGAGAGATACCAGTGGTTCGTGACTTTCCAGATGTGTTTCCGGAGGAGATTCCAGGTTTGCCACCAGTAAAGGAGATTGAGTTTGGCATTGAGTTAGTGCCAGGGACTGCACCGATTTCCAGAACTCCTTACCGATTGGCACCGTCAGAAATGAAAGAGCTGCAGAAGCAATTGCAAGATCTTCTTGATAAAGGTTATATTCGACCTAGTGTTTCGCCATGGGGAGCCCCAGTACTGTTTGTCAAGAAGAAGGATGGTTCGATGTGGTTATATATTGACTACCGTCAGCTGAATCAGGTGACAGTGAAGAATAAGTATCCTCTTCCGCGGATAGATGATCTCTTTGATTAGTTGCAGGGTACTTCTGTCTATTCGAAGATTGATCTTCGGTCTGGGTATCATCAGTTGCGAGTTCGACAAGAGGATGTTCCTAAGACAGCATTTCATACGTGGTATGGACACTATGAGTTTCTAGTGATGCCGTTTGGTTTGACGAATGCTCCAACTATTTTTATGGATCTGATGAACAGAGTTTTCCGCGACTTTCTGGATAAGTTCGTGGTGGTGTTCATCGATGACATTTTGGTGTATTCTTGCAGCATGGATGAGCATGCCTACCATCTCTATACTGTACTACAGGTCTTGAGGGAGAGACAGTTGTACGCGAAGCTGAGTAAGTGTGACTTCTAGATTGACCGAGTTGTGTTCCTTGGTCATTTCATTTCTCAGGAAGGCGTATCTGTTGATCCCAGCAAGACAGAGGCTATTTTGAACTGGTCACGCCCGACTACAGCTTCTGAGATTCGTAGTTTCCTTGGTTTAGCAGGATACTATCGTCGTTTTGTGGAGAATTTCTCTCAGATACCTAAGCCTTTGACTCTATTGATGAAGAAAGACGTTTCTTTCGTTTGGCCTGATGCTTGTGAAGACAGTTTTCGTGAGTTGAGACATCGTCTGACGACAGCCCCAGTTCTTGCTTTACCATCTGGATCAGGTGGTTTTGTAGTCTTCACTGATGCTTCTCTCCAAGGTTTGGGGTGCGTGTTGACTCAGAATAGCCACGTGATTGCTTATGCCTCCAGACAGCTGAAGACTCACGAGGAGAACTATCTCGTACATGATTTAGAGCTTGCAGCCATTGTCTTTGCTCTTAAGATATGGCGTCACTATTAGTACGGAGAACGATTTGAGATCTTCACCGATCATAAGAGTTTGAAGTATCTGTTCACTCAGGCTGAGTTGAACATGCGGCAGCATCGTTGGATGGATCTATTTAAGGATTACGATTGTGAGATCAAGTACCATCCAGGTTATTCAAATCCTGTTGCTGATGCGCTTAGTCGCAAAGTTTATGTGAGTTCCCTTCATACCAGTTCGGTTTCGAAGGCAGTGGAGGAGTGTTGTTCTTTGGGATTCACGTTCCGTCATAAGAAAGAACAACAAGGGATTCATGTCTCTTCTGTGCTTGCAGAGCCAGCGTTGTATCGACGAATCCGGAAAGCTCAGAATTCTGATCTGAAGACTCAGAAGTTAGCCCGGCTGGCTGAGAGTGTTAATACTTCTGGTTTCCATTTGCAGGGAGACGGTCTGTTGTGTCTTTCTGGTCGAGTTGTGGTACCTGAGGATTCTACTTTGAGGGATGAGATCTTATCAAAAGCTCACCGCAGTTGATTCTCTGTACATCCAGGCAGCATGAAGATGTATAAGGATCTTCGCTCTCGATTTTGGTGGAAAGGGATGAAGCGCAGTGTCTATCAGTTTGTATCCCGATGCCTTGTGTGTCAACAAGTCAAGGCAGAGTTTAGACGACCCGGAGGGTTACTTCACAGCTTAGAGATTCCTGAATGGAAGTGGGAGCACGTGACGATGGACTTTTTCACCCAATTGCCTATGTCTTCCAGGAATTGTGATGCTATTTGGGTTGTCGTGGATCGGTTTTCGAAGTCAGCGCATTTTCTTCCCTATAACTGCGATTACACCTTTGATAGGATGGCGCAATTGTATGTGCGGGAGATTGTTCGATTGCATGGGATTCCATTGAGCATTGTCAGCGGTAGAGATCCGAGATTCACCTCGAGATTTTGGGGTAGTTTCCAGTGAGCCCTTGGTACTACTTTGAGCTTGAGTACGGCTTATCATCCAGAGACGGACGGACAGTCGGAGCGTACTATTCGCACTCTAGAGGATATGCTTCGCGCGGCGGTGATGGATTTTGGTCCAGTGTGGCATGATCATTTACCCTTGGTGGAGTTTGCCTACAACAATAGTTTCCATCGCAGCATTGGAATGGCACCATTTGAGGCTCTTTATGGATGCCGTTGTCGTACACCTTTGTTTTGGAACGAGGTTGGCGAGCGTCAGGTAGAGGGTCCTCAGATGATTCAGCAGATGATTGATGCAGTAGAGTTGATCCGATGCAGGATTAAGGCAGCCCAGGATCGACAAGCTAGCTATGCGAACACTCACCGCAGGCCACTTCATTTTGAGGTAGGAGAGTATGTTTTCTTTTGTGTGTCACCTTTCCGGAAGGTGATGAGGTTTGGTCGCAAGGGTAAGCTGACACCTAGATTTATTGGTCCTTTCGAGATTCTCGAGAAGGTTGGGGATGTGGCATATCGTCTGGCCTTGCCACCCGATCTTTCGGAGATCCACGATGTGTTCCAATTGTCCTTGTTGAGGCAGTATGTGGCGGACGAGTCGCATATTTTGCATCCGGCCGAGGTAAAGGTAGATCGAGATCTATCGTATGTGGAGAAACCCCTGCGGATTCTTGACAGGAAGGACAAGGTACTTTGTAACAAGCGCATACCATTGGTTATGGTACAGTGGCAGCGCAGAGGTACAGAGGAAGCTACTTGGGAGTTAGAGAGTCGGATGTTAGCCGAGCACCCCGAGTTATTTTGATATTTTTTACTTCTTTGTATCGAGTTTGTACTTGTTCAGTTGTAATAAAGAACATTTGGTTGGCCATTTATGTTTTCCTCTAAGACTTAAATTTCGAGGATGAAATTTCTTAAGTGGGGGAGAATGTAGTAACCCGCATTTCTAAATTATTGATTAATGAGTAATTAGTCACGTGATCATGTTTAGATTAAGTAAAACATGATTAAGTAAGTTCTTGTTGGGATAACGGACTTTAGAAATGGATTCAGAGCACTCGATTTAGTTGAATTATTTCAACAGGATCGGACGATCTGAAGAGGAGTTCGGAGGATCCGAAGTGGATCGGAAGCTCCGTGCCAGGATCGGAGGCTCCGATTGAGATCGGACGCTCCGTTGGCGAGATCGGAAGCTCACGATCTGGACCAGGGCACACATCATCGCTTACATCAGCAAGGTGACATCATGGCTGACGTAATATTGAGCGATCGGAAGCTCCGAAGGTGCGATCGGAGGTTCCGATCGAGTTCGGACGATCCGAACCAGGTTCGGAGGCTCCGAACATTGCCTATAAATAGAAGGTCCGAGAATTCATTTTCTCGCACCAATTTCCTCTCTTCTCTCTGATTTCTAAGCCTTCTAACTCATATCTAGGGAGATCTAGGCGTCCTACGGGGAATCCGGAAGTGGCTTAGTGATCTAGACATCGTCGTAGAGCTATGGCCTAGTTTTGAGGCTATCGACAGCAAAGGACTAACGACGGACGCAGGTATAGCTTTGGCATCCTAAAAATATTTAAGAGTATTCAATAGCTTAGTTAAGACTTTTAGAGCTTTATTGTTGATGCATGGGTATTTGCATTCTAGTAGCAGTAGACTGGACTAGTAGGCTTGGAGTATAGGCCAGTGGAGCTAGGTTTGTCCAGCAGAGTTAGAGGTACGTAAGTACTGACCAAGATAGCCGGCATGATATATTTTCTTATATGTTGCATGAGTATGTGCTATATGTTTTATCATGTTTTAGCATGTTTTACCGTCTTAGCACATACATGATTTTACGTGTGATTGCATCAGGAGAGATGTGAGTCATTGACAGTCTCCATAGGGAACGATAATCTCATTTTGGACTCGATTCAGGCATGACAATTTCCATAGGACTTGTATCCTATTTTGGATTTGGGTCAGGGTGAGGTTGGCTCAGCCTTGATATGGAATATACGAGTACCCCGCGGAGTAGCTCTCTAGCCGGTACTATATATTCTCGGCGCCATGAGCAAGTATTTTCACTTGAGTTTTAAATCATCTGTGTGCGCATATTTGTATTTATAGCATTGCTTCGTATTGAGCGTTCTAGCTCACGCCCCTGTATTTGGGTATTGTGTACCTTGTGGCGGGGTAAGTTTGAGGCTGGACGGTCCAGGCGGCTCTCAGCAGGATTGAGCTTTGGGGAGTGCGAGGTTGTAGAGGTTAGGGATTTATTTACCCTGAATTTTCGATTTGGTTGTATAACAGTATTTATACACTTGTGGTAGCATCGGTTGTATTCTGTCGATTGGATTTGTTGTATTTTAATTATCCACACTTTACGCTTTAAGCTTTTATTGCGTGCGCTTTTACTATAACTCTGATTTGGTAGTGGATTCGGGTTGGGTCACTACAATAGCTTCCGAACCCGTTCGGTGCTTCCGAACTACACTTTGGAACTTCCGAACTGTCCTAGTACTTAAGCCTATGGAACCATTAATTATTGCTCTGAATCCGATTATTAACTCTTTAATCAAGTTTAAGCAATGGATTAGCTTAATTAGTAGTCAGACTACTACAATGAATATACTTGCATTTGCACATATCCTGTTTTGGTTTAGTACTTGACTTAGCAATGCATTAATTGTTAACAAAGCCGATACCAGTTGTAGTGACCCGCGCCGTGATCACCTACTAATCAGAAGTTTAAGCATGCATTTAACTTAATTAAAAGAATCATCAGAAATATCAGCAGAAAAGCATAATTAAATTCTCAAATAAAATAATTATGATACAAACATATCGAAATCTGTATTAACTCAAATACAACATGAACAAAAGCCTAGACAAAACCCTGCTGGCCATCCATCGCCTAAGTCCTCCTAGAACAACCCGCCTCATCCAGCCGCAGACCTGCCCCATGGAATAGGTGTTCATATACAACAAAGTACGGGATGTGAGCATGATAATCTTAGTACGAGAGTATGTGTATACGGTATTATATGTGCATGTATGCAAGTGGACTGGGTACCAAGACACTCAGGTCAAGAAACAAGCTCATAGGCCGGGCTTTGGGTATATAGCACGCTGCGCCGTCACATCAGGAGGTGGCTCCTATACCCAATGGATAATGGTGACCTAATACTAGTACAAGTGCCCAACCATAACCGTGACATGACACAGGACTTACGTATCCAACCATCCACAAACTCGTAGGGTGAGCACCATATTACAGGATACCTCTAAGGTAAAGGCTCAATATGCTCATGTATGCAACATACAGTCATGACATGTTGTATACAAAGCCATATAAAACATGCAATCACATAATCCATGCAAACACATAATACATGCATACTCAATCTCGATATATTGAATAATACTTTCGTACCACATATACTAGGCAAAGCTAGACCAGCTCTAAGTCCAAGCCTATCGTCTGTACTACAATACAAAGTACTCATGCATTATAATATTATTCTAAAAGTCTTAACTATGCTATAGCATACTCCCTATTTACTATAAAGAGCCAAAACTATAATTGCGTCCGTCATCAGCCCACTAATGACGACTGCCCTAGAACTTGGACACCTATCCGCAGCAACCCCAGAGCACCTCGCTAACTCCCAGACCAAGCCTAGGAAGGCTAGAAATACCCCAAAACCTCTAGAAAACACATAGACAGAGAGAGAGAGAGAGAGAGAGAGAGAGAGAGAGAGAGAAAGAGAATCTGATTTGGTGTGAAAATGGTGATCTCGGATGGTCTATTTATAGGCCACGATCGGAAGCTCCGATCCTGCCATCGGAAGCTCCGATCTCGTACGTGTCCGATCAACCTTGACACCTCATTGCATGCATGGCTGAGAGCAGATAGGAAGCTCCGATCCTAACGTAGCTTCTGAACTACCTCCAATTCTTTTGAAATGATCGGAGGCTCCGATCCTGAGTTCGGAAGCTCCGAACTGTCCTTAGCCCAAAACTTCATATTTTTCCCGATTAATTCCAAATTAAGCTTATAATTCTTGCTTTACTTAATTAATCTTGTAAAATGGAGTCGGGCTGCTACACTCTCCTCCTACTTAAAATATTTTGTCCTCGAACAATTTAAGTACTGAACGCAGTAAAATATAGAATAAACATCTTTTATTCAAACTTAACATTTTACAAAATACAACTGAAATACAACAATTTAAAAATAACTCTGGATAATCTGTACGCATACGACTCTCAATTTCGCAAGTGGCTTCCTCAGTGCCTCGGTGCTGCCACTGAACTAGAACAAGAGGAATGATCTTTTTGCGTAACACCTTATCCTTATGACCTATGATATGCAAAGGTCTCTCCACGTACGTCAAGTCTTTATCCAACTATACTTAAGACGGATGTAAGATATGAGACTCATCTGTCATATACCATTGCAACAGTGAAACATGGAACACGTCGTTGATACTTGACAAATACGGCGGTAACTCCAACCTATAAGCCAGATCTCCAACAATTTCCAAAATTTCAGATGGACCAATGAACCTAGGAGATAGCTTACCCTTGAGACCGAATCTCAAAATCCTGCGAAATGGTAAGACTTTCAAAAACACTTTCTCGCTCACTTCGAACTACAAAGGTCTGCGCTTAACATTCGCATAACTAGCGTGCCGATCCTGCGCAGTCTTAATTCTTTTCTTGATCAGTCCAACAATATCAAAAGCCTGCTGGACTAACTCTGGTCCCTAAACCTGTCCCTCCCCCACTTTCTCCCAGAACAGTGAAGTATGACATCGTCGCCCGTACAACGCCTCAAACGGAGCCATTCCAATATTGCGATGGTAACTGTTGTTGTACACGAACTCAATCAATGGCAACTGATCTTGCCAAGCTGGACCAAAATCAATAGAAAATGTTTGCAACATGTCTTCAAGAGTACGAATCATGTGCTCTGACTGCCCGTCAGTCTTTGGGTGATAAGTTGTACTCAAACTGAGAGTAATACCCATTGAGCGCTGAAGACTCCCCCAGAACCTGGAAGTAAACCTGGGATCTCGATTGTTGACTATGCTCACAGGCACTCTGTGCAATCGAACAATATCCTGGATGTACAACCGTGTCATCATGTCAAGACTGTAGTACCGGTTATGAGTAAGGAAATGTGCTGACTTGGTGAGTCGGTCCACCACAACCCATATAGAATCACAATTCCTCGAGGTCATCGGTAAATGGGTCACTAAGTCCATTGCGATCAACTCCCATTTCCACTCAGGAATAGGTAAACTTTGAAGCAACCATCCTGGTCGTCGGTGCTCTGCCTTGACATGCTGACACACCCAACATCTAGAAATATACTGATGCACACTTCTCTTCATTTCCTTCCACCAAAACCTAGTACGCAAATCCTTGTACATCTTGTTGCATCCGGATGAATACTCAACTTAGAACGATGATCCTGGGATAAAATCTCCTCCCTCAGAGCATCATCCTCCGGAACAAAAATACGGTCTGACAAACAGAGAAAACCATCTGACTGATAGTGGAATCCAGACGTACTATCATCTCTTGCTAAACGAGCCTAACGCTGGGTCTTAGAATCAGACATCTGAGCATCTCTAATCCGAGAATACAAAGCTGGCTCAGATAAGATCGCAAACATCTGGATACTCTGCATACTTTTTTTATTCTTAAAGGTATACCCTGAAGAACAACAATCTTCAATTTCACTTACCACAGAATAAGTCTGAAGTAAGGACACTCTCACCTTGCGACTCAAGGCATCAGCAGTGAGATTAGCAGCCCATGGATGATACTTAATTTCAAAGTCATAATCTTTTAGCAAATCCAACCAAAGTCTCTGTCTCATGTTCAACTCTTCCTGAGTAAACATATACTTGAGACTCTTATGGTATGTGAAGATCTCGAATCTCTCACCATAGAGATAATGACGCCAAATCTTCAACGCAAATACAATAGCTGCTAACTCGAGATCATGCACTTGGTAGTTATTTTCGTGAACTTTCAACTGTATAGAGGCATATGCAACCACTTGCCCATTCTGAGTCAGGATACATCCCTGTCCATGAAGAGAATCATCTGTGTACACCACATACCCTGCAGATCTAGATGGTAAAGCCAACACAGGTGCAGAAGTCAACGGTCTACGAAGCTCACAGAAATTCTCTTCACATTCTGAAGACCATTCAAAATTTACGCCCTTCCGAGTAAGTTTTGTCAGGGGTCGAGACAGCAGCGAGAAATTTGGGATAAAGCAGCGACAATATCCTGCTATACCCAGAAAACTATGAATCTCAGCTACCGTCGCCGGATGCGACCAGTTCATTATAGCCTCAATCTTGCTCGGATCCACAGAAACTCCATCCTTGGATATAATGTGGCCAAGAAATACCAGCCGATCCAGCCAGAACTCACACTTACTCAACTTAACGTACAACTGTCTATCCCTCAGAGTCTGGAACACAAGCCTCAGATGATACGCGTGTTCATTTACATCATGTGAATATACTAAGATATCATCAATGAACACGACAACAAACTTGTCCAGAAATTCTCGGAATACACGATTCATCAAGTTCATGAATACAGACGGTGCATTAGTCAATCCAAATGGCATCACTAGGAACTCATAATGCCCATACCTGGTCCTAAATGTTGTCTTGGCCATATCCTGATCCCAAACTCACATCTGATGATATCCAGACCTCAAATCAATCTTCGAGTACATCAAAGTACCCTGCAACTGATCAAACAGTTCATCTATATGAGGCAAAGGATACTTATTCTTGATTGTTACCCTGTTCAACTGGCGATAGTCAATGCACAGACGCATAGACCTATCTTTCTTCTTCACGAACAGAAAATGCGGTCCCCAAGGAGAAACAATGGTACGAATGTAACCCATGTCCGACAGATCCTGAAGCTGCTGCTTCAACTCACGCATCTCTGACGGAGCCAGACGATACGGTGCTCGAGAAATAGGAGAAGTCTCTGGCATCAAATCTATGCCGAACTCAACTTCATGCACTGGAGTAAATACTGGAATCTCATCTGGAAACACATCTGAGAATTCATTCACAACTGGGATACTCTCAATACAAACACTTCCAACGGATGTATCAACTGCATAGATGAGGTAGCCTTCTGCTCCAGACTCCATAGCTCTACAAGCTTTCAAAGCGGATACCAAAGGCATCTGAGGTCGCGCTCCCTCACCATAGAAGAACCAACTATCACCACCAACCGGGTGAAATCTTACCAATCTCTGGTAACAATCCACTAAAGCTCGGTATGTAGTTAACATATCAATTCCCAGAATGCAATCAAATCCTCCATTGCTAATATCATGAGATTCACCATCAAAACATTCCCTTTGAATTCTAAAGGACAACCCATCACTAGATGCTTAGCCGACGCAGATTGACCCGTCGGAGTAGAAACAACAACCACTATGTCTAGTGAGATGTATGGCAACTTATACTTCTTAAAAAACGTGCAGAAATGAAAGAATGGGATGCAACATTATCAATGATTGCAAAAGCAGGTATATCAAATAACAGGAACGTACCCGCTATCACCTTCTCATTCTCATCCACTGTGTGATCATGCCTCAGGGTAAACACTTGTCTGGAAGCATGAGGTTTCAGATTAGAACCCCCTATCGACTGTCCCTGAGGTCTCTGTTGCACTGAATCCTGAGAACCAGAACTTGATCCAAAACCAGCTACCCCGTGTTGGAAAACTGGCGAGTTCCCAGACCAATTACGATTGATACCCGGTGCAGCGGAAGTTTAAAAATTTTTTCATGGAACGTTTCCATGGTATGGGTATCAACCGTTCATCGATTGAATTACGTGTGTGTGTAAAATTTAAATAACAATTAAATAAATTTTACCTCAAATCTCGCAACGAGATTAATGGACACCAACAGAACAATTCTGCTCTTGTTGTCTCTCCCTGGAACCGATGAACGCCTTCAATCAGGTCCACGAACAGAGGTTTAATCCCTCTGATAGATTGCACTAGAAAATCTATCAGAAGTTTTCTGCGAAGAGAATACACGAATTTGATTCGTTATTCCTTACTGCGATTCAAAATCACAGACCGGAATTTTCTCGGGCAGAGCAGGAGGGGGACGGCCGAAAATTCTTTGAGAGAGAAGGGTTTCGATTTTTTTCTCTGTCTCAAAAATTATGACCTCCCGTGTGTAATTTCTGTACTGAAATAACTTATTTATAATGCAGGCCACTAACACCTTAGGGCCCATTAGTCATAAGCTGGGGCCCGACAAGCAAAGCCCGCTCGTTCAGAAATTAATATAAAATTCATCGTGACTCCGATTGATGAAACGATTTCACCAATGTGCACAGAAACCATTTCTGCACGTTTTAAAGTCAAAATAAATTTTCCTGAATCCGAATTCAGTGGTTTCCAAAAATGTCCATCCCTATGTCATTTTAGGAAATCCTACTCCCTTACTCTTATTTAAGAAGTCCAACTCCTTAGTTCATTAAATTTAACTCTTTAAATTTAACTATCTCAACGGGGATTAAAACTCCATTACACTGTGTGACCCTCAATGGTTCAGGGATACAGCTAGCCGTGGGCTCACAACTCCTTGTGACTCGGAACAACACTTTCCGACTTGCCCAACGAATCATGGTAAAGCGCCTAGCAACATCGCCCCATGATTCCCTAGGTATCACTGATAGTGCCTACAAGAACCAGTAGATTTTGGTTAGCGTACAGTACGGTCCCTTCATCCATATATCCCGATCGAATCAACAACCATTGGTATATCGAGAGTCGCTCAAGATTCGATAACTATGCAATACATCTTGAAGATCAAATTAGTGACATCGCATGTGCTACTAAGAAACCATTTCTTAAATCACATCAAGTACTCTGGCCAGAGATTTGTCACACTAATATCTCCTCAGATCGCATAGGATATCCACACTCGCAAGTATGTGGTGAATCCTTGACAACAATGCATTGACTCCTATATGTGTCGTAACTGTACCCAATCTCGACACCTGATGACCCCCTCAGAGTCGGTAAACGAGTCAAAGCACAGTACTAGCATATAGAGTCTCCATGATGTTTCAAGTCGTAAGGACTAATGGTGTACAACCAAAACCGCGGACTTTATCCACTCGATAAGTGATAACCACTTGGAAAGTCCGGATAGGGTAGTTCGACTATTCATCCTATGAATATCCATTTGCATGCTTCGAACATCTCCATGTTCCCTACCAATGAAACGTGGTACTCCGCATCGCAAATGCTAGTCTCAAACTCGAGCGATCCTTATCCTTATTATCGGACGGCTCAATCGACTAGGAACGGTTTTAGAATATACAGTGACTATAAGATGTATTTCATGATAGACATCTCCATGTTCTACCACATCTTACATACACTATAGTATATTCAAGGTCTTTATCAAAACAACAATAGTATATCACAATATAACAATATGAAGTAATATAAAGTCATTGCCATAAAAGTGTAAATAATATTAAACAAAAGATTGTTTATACAAAGAGTCAACAAAGCCCATTGCCACACAGTTGGCTCACTGGGCACCCACTCTTACAATCTCCCACTTGCCCTATAGCCAACTAGTCATACTACGTAGACCCATTGCTTCGCGATGTTTGTCAAACAATGGTCCTGGCAAAGGCTTAGTAAGTGGATCAGCGATATTGTCTGCAGAGGCCACTCGTTCGACACTGATGTCTCCTCTTTCCACAATCTCCCGGATTATGTGGTATTTCCTCAGTACGTGTTTGGATCTTTGATGAGACCTTGGTTCCTTTGCTTGAGCAACGGCACCCGTGTTGTCGCAGTACACCGGGACTGGACCAACAAATTCAGGAATGACGCCCAACTCTTGGACGAAATTCCTCATCCAAACGGCCTCTTTAGCAGCAGCTGATGCTGCAATGTATTCAGCCTCAGTGGTGGAATCCGCTGTGGTGTCCTGCTTGGAACTCTTCCAAGAGACAGCACCGCCATTGAGCATGAACACAAATCCAGAGGTTGACTTCGAGTCATCCACATCACTTTGGAAGCTAGAGTCGGTATAGCCTTCCAGTTTGAGTTCTCGTCCTCCATAAACCATGAACATATTCTTAGTCCTTCGCAAGTACTTAAGAATGTCCTTCACGGCTTTCCAATGCATCTGACCAGGATTAGACTGATATCTGCTCGTGACACTCAGAGCAAATGCTACATCCGGTCTGGTAGATATCATCCCATACATGATACTACCTATAGCTGACGCATATGGTACATGTGTCATATTCTCTATCTCTGCATCAGTCTTGGGACACATAGACTTGGATAGAGAAACTCCATGACACATGGGTAGATGTCCTCTCTTGGACCCATCCATTGAAAACCGTTTCAATATGGTATCGATGTAGGTTGATTGAGTGAGTCCTATCATTCTCTTAGATCTATCCCTATAGATCTGTATCCCAAGAATGTAGGATGCCTCACCCAAATCCTTCATCGAAAATCTACCTGATAACCATATCTTTGTTGACTGCAACATCCCTACATCATTCCCAATGAGTAGGATGTCATCAACATAAAGTACTAAGAATGTCACCGCATCCTTAACTACTTTCTTGTACACGCAAGGTTCCTCCGGGTTCTTGATGAAACCAAAATCTTTTATTGTTTCATCAAATTTCTGGTTCCAACTTCTTGATGCTTGTTTTAGACCATAAATTGATCTCTGAAGCTTGCATACCTTATGCTCGCTTCCCATGGATGTGAACCCCTCAGGCTGCTTCATATAGATTTCTTCCTTAATGTCTCCATTAAGAAAAGCAGTCTTCACATCCATCTGCCATATCTCATAGTCATACCATGCAGCTATGGCAATTAGGATTCTTATGGACTTGAACATTGCGACTGGTGAAAAGGTTTCATCATAGTCAACTCCTTGCCTTTGAGTATAACCTTTCGCCACCAATCGCGCCTTGTAAGTCAATATCTTACCATCAGGCCCAAGCTTTCTTTTGTAGATCCATTTACACCCTATTGGAACAATTCCATCGGGAGGATCCACTAAAGACCAGACTTGGTTAGTATGCATCGAATCCAATTCAGACTGCATAGCTTCAAGCCATAAATTCGAATCCGCATCAGAAATTGCTTCCTTGAAGCTTCTTGGATCACATCCAATGTCGGGTTCATCTTGACCCTCTTCAAGAAGAAGACCATATCGAACTGGAGGTCTAGAAGTCCTCTCGGATCTTCTAGGTGCAGGCGTGTTCAGCAATGGTTCCTGAGGTGTGGGATCGTTATTTTGTATTTCGGGTTCTTCTCGAACTTCTTCGAGTTCCATCATCTCGCCTTTCTTATCCAATAAGAACTCCTTCTCCAAGAAGGTGGCATTCCGTGAAACAAACACCTTTGTTTCAGCAGGATAATAGAAATAATATCCGATTGAATTCTTCGAATACCCCACAAAATAACACAAGCTGGATCGACTATCCAACTTATCTCCCACTGTCCGCTTCACGTAAGCAGGACATCCCCAAATCCTCAAGTACGAATACTTAGGAGCTTTGCCATTCCATAACTCGTATGGTGTTTTGTCCACTGCTTTAGTGTGGACGTTGTTCAACAACAATACCGCCGTTTCAAGCGCATAGCCCCAAAACGAAGGTGGAAGCTCAGTGAAGCTCATCATGGATCGAACCATGTCCAACAAAGTTCGATTACGACGCTCCGATACACCATTAAGCTGTGGTGTCATAGGAGGAGTCCACTGAGAGAGAATCCCATTCTCTTTTAGATAGTCCAAAAACTCGGTACTCAAGTATTCTCCACCTCGATCCGATCGAAGTGCTTTAATACTTTTACCTAGCTTGTTTTCTACTTCAGCCTTGAATTCTTTGAACTTTTCAAATGCTTCAGACTTATATTTCATTAAATATAAATACCCATACCTAGAATAATCATCAGTAAAGGTAATGAAGTAGGTGTGGCCATGTTGAGTCCCTACTCTAAATGGACCACAAACATCTGTATGGATCAAATCCAACAGATTTTGACTACGCTCAGGCTTCCCCTTAAAAGGAGATTTAGTCATTTTCCCTTTTAGGCAGGATTCACAAGTAGGTAGAGAGTTAATATCAGACATATCAAACATGCCCTCTCCCACTAGCTTGTTCATCCTCCTTGAGAAAATATGACCTAGCCTAGCGTGCCATAGGTTTGCCGGGTTTTGACTATCGTTTTTCCTTTTGTTTGTTGTAGCCGGTTTATCAACATAATTCATTGGAACGTCTTTTAGTTTTAAGTTGTATAGATCGTTTTCAAATTGTTCATTTCCAATTAAACATTCATTCTTGTAAATATTGCAAATCTCATTCACAAAATTGCAAGAATAACCATCTCTATCTAGCATAGAAACAGAAATAATGTTTTAATTAAATCTGGAACAAATAAAACATCTATCAAAAGTAACTTAAAACCGTTCTGCAAAAATAAATATTTCCCATAGCTATGGATTTAACTCTGGAACCATTCCCGAGCCTTGACTGGGTCTCACCCATCCTTATCCTATTACTTCTTGTTATCATTTGCAACTCATTGCAAATATGAGATCTACATCTGGTATCCAATACCCAAGAAGTAGTATTAAGAAAAACATTTATTTCAATGTAAAACATACCCTTTGCAGTTCGCAACTGCTTGGGGTATTCCTTGCAGTTACGTTTCCAATTACCGGGTTTCTTGCAGTGATGGCAAACTTGTTTAGACTTGTCCAATTTTGCATGTAACATTTGGCCTTGAGATCATGGTCCAACCATTTCTCTAATTCGGCCAACCTTTCGGCAGTTACATCAGCCGGGCTGTTTTCGGAGAAGCCTTTTCTAACACTTAGAAAATCTTTTTCCGAACTTAGGACAATCTTAACTTATGGAATCATTCTGTATTGTTTGCGTCAATAAGTTTGTTTTGTTGGAGAACAGAAACATGTGGATTACTAAGATAAAACAGACAATTATCGATGATTGTTTAAATAATTTACTAAGACATAAAATTGGCGAATTTTATTTTATGAATCTCACTCCCACTATTTTAACGATTTCACCACCCTCTAGTGAAAACGGGAAACTTTTTCCTTAGTGAGAACATGGAGTCCAATTGACAAACTTATGGTCCCGAATAATATCAGCCAACCATAATTCTCAAAAGGTAGAGCCCAATTGCTTCCAAAGCAACCCCCATGTGTTTACCTCATGTCCAATAAGGGCCCAATAATATGACGCCATTTAAAGTGACATGTCAAGATGACCCATCAATATTAAGTTGTGATGGACGGTCGCCATGTGGATCCCCCAATAATATGAGCCGATCCCATGGGAGTTCCACCCAACTTACAACATTTGTCGATCCAATGTACAGCTTTCCGACGGACGGGCCCCCCAATAATATGAGCCGGACCGTATCCGCGGGTAGCATCACATACATTGACCGTTGATGGAAGGTAGGAACATTTAAACAATATTTAAATTTCCTTTATTTATCTTGATATAAATTTTAAATCATATTTAAAATGAGGGATTTTATTTATAAAAATATTTGTCTCATCATATTTAATTTATTGCATGCATTGCCGGATTCACGCAATTTATGTCTAAACATGCATACAATCATAATATCACATATTATATAGGATGATCGATTCCATTTCTAATTGACCCGTGGTTGCCAATCACGGGTCTTAGTCCAATCCTAGGTAATATGCAGTATGCAAATGCAATCCTATTACATATGCTTCCAATTTACATTTCTTCAGTCTTCATTGTCTGCTGGGCCCACCATCTTCAAATCTTGATCTCCCACTAAATCTAATGTATTTACAATAAATAACAATGACAAGTAGGGGATACATTTTTAGGGGGTGGGAACGGGCTATAAACCAAGCCCACTTTTATTACATATGACATTCATATCGGGCCATAAACCAGGCCCATTAATAAAACCAACAACAATAAAGACAAAATGTAAATTCCTAACATACACCTACAAAATTGGTCATGGCAATCGATCATCCTTATCCAATAACATTTAATTCAAAATTAATTTATTGGATAACATGCTGTGGCAATTCAAATTTAAACAAGATAAAATCATATTTTATATATAAAATCACATTTCACATATAAAATCATATTTTATCTCCATATCAAATAAAATCATATTTTATCTATAAAATCCAATTTTACAAATAAAATCATATTTTACTCAATATATCATAAGATCATATCTTATCATCAATTGTACCAAAATAATTGATTTCAAAATTCAATTTACGGATAAAATATTAAAATTTTCCAAAAATTCAAATTTATCCAAAATCAATTTTAAAATTTACGGACTCGAACAATTCGATCCGAAATCTCGTGAACCAATCAAAAACAATTTTTGACCGGACCAAAAATAAAATTTTAACATATTAAAATTAATTTTTAATAAAATATTAATTTTTCCCGCGGGCCACCCGGGACACTCCCGGGTTGGCCCGCACCCGGGGCGCGGGCCGGGGCAGCCCGGCTGCCCCCTTAGGGCAGCAACGCTTGCTGCCCTGGCGGCGCCTGGCGCCGCCGCTGGGCGGCGCCGAGCGCCGCCCCTGGGCGGCGCCGAGCGCTGCCCTGCGCAGCGCCCAGCGCTGCGCTGGGCAGCGCCGTGCGCCGCCCTGGGCGGCGACGGTCGCCGCCCTGGGGGCAGCGACCATCGCTGCCCCTTCCGGGCAGCGATCCAATCGCTGCCCGGGTTTCGCCCCCGGAAAAAAAAATTTTTATTAAAAATATTTATTTTGTTTCAAAAAAAACCGAGACTCAAAAATTTTGTACAATTGATTAATTCAATCGATTGATCTGAGCAACCTGGCTTTGATACCACTGTTGGAAAACTGGCGAGTTCCCAGACCAATTACGATTGATACCCGGTGCAGCGGAAGTTTAAAAATTTTTTCATGGAACGTTTCCATGGTATGGGTATCAACCGTTCATCGATTGAATTACGTGTGTGTGTAAAATTTAAATAACAATTAAATAAATTTTACCTCAAATCTCGCAACGAGATTAATGGACACCAACAGAACAATTCTGCTCTTGTTGTCTCTCCCTGGAACCGATGAACGCCTTCAATCAGGTCCACGAACAGAGGTTTAATCCCTCTGATAGATTGCACTAGAAAATCTATCAGAAGTTTTCTGCGAAGAGAATACACGAATTTGATTCGTTATTCCTTACTGCGATTCAAAATCACAGACCGTAATTTTCTCGGGCAGAGCAGGAGGGGGACGGCCGAAAATTCTTTGAGAGAGAAGGGTTTCGATTTTTTTCTCTGTCTCAAAAATTATGACCTCCCGTGTGTAATTTCTGTACTGAAATAACTTATTTATAATGCAGGCCACTAACACCTTAGGGCCCATTAGTCATAAGCTGGGGCCCGACAAGCAAAGCCCGCTCGTTCAGAAATTAATATAAAATTCATCGTGACTCCGATTGATGAAACGATTTCACCAATGTGCACAGAAACCATTTCTGCACGTTTTAAAGTCAAAATAAATTTTCCTGAATCCGAATTCAGTGGTTTCCAAAAATGTCCATCCCTATGTCATTTTAGGAAATCCTACTCCCTTACTCTTATTTAAGAAGTCCAACTCCTTAGTTCATTAAATTTAACTCTTTAAATTTAACTATCTCAACGGGGATTAAAACTCCATTACACTGTGTGACCCTCAATGGTTCAGGGATACAGCTAGCCGTGGGCTCACAACTCCTTGTGACTCGGAACAACACTTTCCGACTTGCCCAACGAATCATGGTAAAGCGCCTAGCAACATCGCCCCATGACTCCCTAGGTATCACTGATAGTGCCTACAAGAACCAGTAGATTTTGGTTAGCGTACAGTACGGTCCCTTCATCCATATATCCCGATCGAATCAACAACCATTGGTATATCGAGAGTCGCTCAAGATTCGATAACTATGCAATACATCTTGAAGATCAAATTAGTGACATCGCATGTGCTACTAAGAAACCATTTCTTAAATCACATCAAGTACTCTGGCCAGAGATTTGTCACACTAATATCTCCTCAGATCGCATAGGATATCCACACTCGCAAGTATGTGGTGAATCCTTGACAACAATGCATTGACTCCTATATGTGTCGTAACTGTACCCAATCTCGACACCTGATGACCCCCTCAGAGTCGGTAAACGAGTCAAAGCACAGTACTAGCATATAGAGTCTCCATGATGTTTCAAGTCGTAAGGACTAATGGTGTACAACCAAAACCGCGGACTTTATCCACTCGATAAGTGATAACCACTTGGAAAGTCCGGATAGGGTAGTTCGACTATTCATCCTATGAATATCCATTTGCATGCTTCGAACATCTCCATGTTCCCTACCAATGAAACGTGGTACTCCGCATCGCAAATGCTAGTCTCAAACTCGAGCGATCCTTATCCTTATTATCGGACGGCTCAATCGACTAGGAACGGTTTTAGAATATACAGTGACTATAAGATGTATTTCATGATAGACATCTCCATGTTCTACCACATCTTACATACACTATAGTATATTCAAGGTCTTTATCAAAACAACAATAGTATATCACAATATAACAATATGAAGTAATATAAAGTCATTGCCATAAAAGTGTAAATAATATTAAACAAAAGATTGTTTATACAAAGAGTCAACAAAGCCCATTGCCACACAGTTGGCTCACTGGGCACCCACTCTTACACCCCGGCATGTGGACAATCCTTCTTCAGGTGGCCAATCTCTCCGCATCGAAAACATGCCCCTGAAACCTTTCGGCATCGGTTAGCAGGATAACTCCCACCACAGTGTCTGCAAGGGCCTTGATTCTTCCTGCCAAAGTGCATCACATCTCCTGATCATGAGGAAAAAGAAGTAGAACCAGACTTCTTGAACGACTGAGAACAAGGAACCAAAGAACTCGCGGGTATAGACAAAAAGAAATATCTATTACGGTGGATATTGTCCTCGGCCTGGTGACACCGACTCACTAGTCCCTTGTAAGTCATGTCATCTCCCACAGCAACTCGATCATGGATCTCTGGATTAAGGCCCTGAAGGAACAGATTATACTTTGCCTCCGTGCTATCAGAAATCTGGGGGCAATAGGGCAGCAACTCAAAGAACATCAGCTGGTATTCAACGATCGACATCTATCCTTGCCTCAAACTCAGCAACTCGCTCTCCTTTGCTTGTCAGAGTGCAGGAGGAAAATACAGCTTATGGAAAGGTGTGCGGAACTCATCCCAAGTGGCAACTCCTCGGGCTGCAATAAAATGTGCAGATGCAGAATCCCACCACTTCCGAGCTCGTCCTTCTACCAGGAAATAAAGAGTCTCCATTCGTTGCTCCTCAGTGCATCGGAACTCTCGGAAACAAACCTTCATACGTCGTAGCCAATTCTCCGCATCCTCCGATGACTCTCCTCCGACTAAGGGTTTCAGACCCATCTGCATAAACCTATGCATGCTGAAACGCCTGTGAGCATCATGGCGATGGTGATGACGGCCCCGACGATGATCTCGATCGTCCTGATCACCACAGCGTCCTCCTACGTTGTCGTGGCTACTCTCGTCACCATGACCCGCCATCTACACGATGATTAAAGGTTAATCCCAATTTGCACAATCTAGATCCCAAGATTACTATGAATGTTCCGATACCATAAATTTAGTGACCCGTGTCGTGATCACCTACTAATCAGAAGCTTAAGCATACATTTAAATTAATTAAAAAAAACATCAGAAATATCAGTGGAAAAGCATAATTAAATTTCCAAATAAAATAATTATGATACAAACATAGCAAAATCTGTATCAACTCAAATACAACATAAACAAAAGCCTAGACAAAACCCTGCTGGCCATCCATCGCCTAAGTCCTCCTGGAACCACCCGCCTCATCCAGCCACAGACCTATCCCATGGAATAATGTGTCCAGATACAACAAAGTACGGGACGTGAGCATGATAAGCTCAGTACGAAAGTATGAGTATACGATATTATATGTGCATCTATGCAAGTGAACTGGGTACCAAGACACTCAGGTCAAGAAACAAGCTCATAGGCTGGGCCAAGGGTATATAGCACGATGCGCCATCGCATTAGGAGGTGGCTCCTATACCCAGTGGATAAGGGTGATCTGACACTATTACAAGTTCCCAACCATAACAGTGACCTGACACAGGACTTACATATCCAACCATCCACAAACTCGTAGGGTGAGCATCCTACTAAAAGATACCTCTAAGGTAAAGGATCAATATGCTCTCATGTATGCAATATACAGTCATGAAATGCTGTATATAAAGGCATATAAAATATTCAATCACATAATCCATAAAAACACATAATACGTGCATACTCAATCTAGATGTCTCGAATAATACTTTCGTACCTCATATACTAGGCAAAGCTAGACCAGCTCTAAGTCCAAGCCTATCGTCCGTAATACAATGCAAAGTACTCATGCATTATAATCTTATTCTAAATGTCTTAACTACGCTATATCATACTCCCTATTTACTATAAGGAGTCAGAGCTATACCTGCGTTCGTCGTCATCCCACTGATGATGACTGCCCCAGAACTTGGGCACCTCTTCGTAGCAACCTCGGAGCACCTTGCTAACTCCCGGACCAAGCCTAGGAAGGCTGGAAACACCCCAAAGCCCCTAGAAAACATAGACCGAGAGAGAGAATATGATTTGGTGTGAAAATGGTGATCTCAAAAATCCTATTTATAGGCAACGATCGGAAACTCCGATCTCACATGCAGGCCATGTGTGGATTGGCTACGATCGAAAGCTCCAATCTCGTACGTGTTTGATCAACCTTGACACCTCATTTCATGCATGGCTGAGAGCAGATCGGAAGCTCCGATCTCACTTTGGAAGCTCCGATCCTTACGTAGCTTCCAAACTACCTCCAATGCTTCCGAACTGATCGGAGGCTCCGATCTTGAGTTCGGAAGCTCCGAACTGTCCTTAGCCCAAAACATCATATTTTGCCTGATTAATTCCAAATTAAGCTTTTAATCCTTGCTTTAATTAATTAATTTTGTAAAATGGAGTCGGGCTACTACACCAGTCTTGTCTCCAACATGCTTTTGTGACTCCTCAATCTCAGTTAGCAAAACTGAGGACTTATTCCATGTTTGGATCAGTTCAGTTAGCCTTATATTTTTTGATTTTAACTGATGACCTTCAACTTGTAGCTTGTCATTTTCAGTCTTGAGCGTAGCAATATCTGCCTCTAGACTGATTTTCTCAAGTGACTGTTTCCAGTTGGGCTCGGTTGAGGTGTCTGGCATATCATTTTGCTTTGATTTGACTTCCTCAAATGCTAGAACAGTCTCTACAACTCATCAGCCGTTTCGTGCAGTGCATTGGCTAATTCTTATTGTGTAAATTCATTTGAGTTAAATTCAAATGCATGTCCACTAGTAGAAGGCTGGTTGGACAGTCTTGGCAGTGCCGTTGTCGACAGTGGTGTACCAGAAGCCCTTGACGATCTCACTCAAAGTAGCCATTTGAAATAAGTTCAGAGATGAGAAGAGAAGAGACCTATCTCTAATACCACTTGTTAGGATCAGATTTGGGGTGAAAACATGAACTTCCCAAATTGAATGCACTGTAGCAGTTGACTCCTCAAAATGCCAGACCGAGTTTAGTTAAGGTAGGTCAACTGAACTGCTTCCTTCTCATATGTCGATATTAATTGGCAAACAAATAGTGTGTGTGGAATGATGCCAACTAACATATTAGAACTATAATCAAATGATCAAACTGAATTTGATAGTGAGTGAGTGAGTGTGCTAGACTGAAATATGAGTAAAACTGAAAAGAAAGTACGCAAGTGTTTGTTTATGGATGTTCGGAGCTAAATCTCCTACGTCACCCCTTCTTCAACCTCGGAAGGATTCATTCTAGAAGACTTTGACTATTACAACACTTTGTAATAGCCCGATCCAAGATTAGGGCTTACACAATTGCCTATCTTAGAACTCCTAGACTTAATCTCAAGAACTCAGCCCTCGACTGATTCTTGTTACAACAGTAGTGTTTTACAGTTCACTAAACTGATCTATTACATGAATTAAAACTCTATAAGCTTTGCACAAAATGATCCTTTACTTGATCAGATATAGAAATATGCATGTGCTTGACCAGTCTACTTCAGTTGAGACTTCTTAAATGCAGATATAAGTTTGTTGTGTGATTTTCTCTTCTATGTGTCTCACTTGTATCATGCGTATGTCGCAATGTATCATCCTTCTCTCTGTTTGTTACTGATCTTCATGTCCTTTATATAGCAATGGAGTATAACGACTCTTAAATTTAAATTGCATTTGTACTACAGCAGTGTTATACCATTAGAAAAGGTACATTGTCCCTCTACAATCTTTGTGGTGTTAGATTTTGTACGGAAAAATCTATCCCCAAGAGATAGACTGATATCGAGAGTTTAGTCTTGATCATGCAGTCTCGAATGGTTCAGTCTTGCAACTGTCCAGTCTTGATAATTTAGTTTGGCTTGCTGGTATAGTTGGGCTTACTGGAAGACTGATTCAGTTTAGCTCCCTAAACTGAATGCATTTTATTTAGATAAACTCAGTTGAGTTGTCTTGACGGATTGATGACTTCAGTTTGGCTCTGGTCAAAGTCAACTTAGTTTAGGTAGCTTGACAGTTTGGCTCGCACTTCAGTTTGGCTCTGTGTTTTGTCTAGTTTACGTCTTCAGTTCGACTTTTGGACAAGAACAGTTTACCTCGATATTTTATCCATATTGTTTTGTCAACACCGAAACTATGCAATATTCCAACACAAGTATCATAGAGTGGAAGATAGTTTGGATTTGAGAAGATGGATTTCAACTTCTTAGCTTCAAATTTCTCGACTTGTTAAACAAAATTAGAGTAAAATTTCAAAGTCACTCTATTAAAAGTTATGAATTTTCAACAATAACTGTAATGAGTTTCAAATACAGATAAATAGGTAGTTAGAAATATGAATAAAAGCTAATCTTAAAGTAATCAATGAATGATTCTACTACTGAATGAATTTGCAAATACAAAACTCTTGTATATATTTACAAAGATTACATCAAAGATTTTGACACACGTCACAACATCTAATAGTCTACTGCAACAAAATAATCGATGCCTTTGTTTTGGAACAATCCTTGGAGTGAGTAAACCGGATGTATTGCTTGAAACATTGCATGGCCTAATTTCTACCAGATTTATCATTCAATGCAATAACTCTCCGAATTAACGATATAACTATAAACCAAGCTAAACAGGTAATTGCACCAGAAATTTCATGCAATAGATTCTCTCAAAAAAGTGTTGATAAAAAGAATCGAACTCATGTTAACATTCTCAAGAAAATGTTGATAAAAAGAATTGAACTCATGTTAACATCCCAACGGACCATTTGTTGTCTCTTTTTTTTTTAATCATAAAAGGTGTTATTGCCACACAATACACTTTTCTTTTCTTTTTGTTTTTACTACAATAACCCAATAATATTCGCAAAAATTATAATTTTTTCCACTTTAAATAAAAATTAAATATTTTTCATTTGAACTCTAACTTGTCTCCTTCAGTCGTTCCACATCCACTCCCTTTATAGGATGAACAAATGACAATTGCACATATTAATAGGTAACTTCAAATTAGCAATAAAAAAACCCATACGCGCAACATCAGTCTACCAAAAAAAAAAAGAACACCATTGCTAGAAGGAAACAAGATGCAGATCAAGAGACACAATACTCGAACAAGAACACGAGAGAGAAACGACCCATAAAAAAAATCCAACCATAGCACGCTAATCAGCCTCAGCATCTGGAGTCTCGAGTGCCGCCTGCTCGGCTTCTTGAACCTCTTTCTCGGTCTTCCTACCTTTCTTAGACTTGTAATACACACTCATGAATGTACCGATGGCAGCGTACTTTCTCCTGCAATGCTCGTAAAGATCAGCATCGAACATTCTCCAGAAATTCTTCTCGCTGAGCTCAGAAACAGCGTACTGTGGCTGGAATCCATGGTTTTCAATTAGCCAGTCTTCCATTTTACGGACTGCCTCAGATCCATCGAATTGCTCACCTCTTAGGACAGGTCCAGGAGCATAGTAGACTCCAACATCAGTATACATCTGCGCATAATGTGTGTCGCCTTGCCTCTGATGTAGCTCAAATCCGGGTTCTGGATACACCATTGTTTTAACAGGGAGTTTGTACAGTCTGTGGGGGCAGAGCCAGAGGGGATACAACTGAACAATTGAAGCGTTAGTAACTAAGAAGTCAAAGCTCACTTGTGATGAAGTGATGCAAAAAAAAAAAATGACAACACGAAACACCAATATAAGTCCTCCATTTAAAGGTATCATAACACGCAAAAAAAAAAAAAAAGAACAAAAAAAAGAGAGCATACCTCCATCTCACGATGTACCCACTCCAAAGCATCTCCAACCTTATAAAGGGGAACAAGCATATCCTGGATGACATGCATTTCATGGTAATAGTTCCTAATGGCTTCACCTTGAGTAGCCTTCAGAAGAGAAACCTTGGGTGGCATCATCCAACCGAGCAGATATCTAAACCAACACTGATCAGCGAACGGGAGGATGAGCTTCCCCTCCCAGTATAAACACCTTGTATGCCTGTGGTAATACTCCCTTGTAGGGATATACTCCACAAACTCTCCCTTCTTCAATGCCGTCTCGGCATGCTGGTAAAACCATGGCTTGAACCACCAACCAACGCTATTGATTTTATTGCCCTTCTTCTTCGCTTCTTCTTTGGAAGCATATATCCCTGCCATGCACACAGCTTCCGTAGGAGAGTAAACCATGGTCTCGACAAAGTCAGGAACCTTGTCAAGGTTGTCCTGGTCCCCATCCCTTGGTGCAAAGGAATCCATATAAGCTTGTGCAAGCTCCTTCAGATTACCAACTACTGGCGTGTATGTTAGCTTCATGTACTCTTCAATAGGTATAAGTTTAATTTCAGCAGCAACAAGGAGGCCAAGTGTACCCTGAGACCAAGGAATAGCATAGAAAAGATCAGAGTATTCATTGTCCCTTGTGGCTCTAACCAACCGTCCATCAGCCAAAACAATTTCGTAAGCCACAACGGTATCCGAGAATAGGCCATAAAGATGGGAGCTTCCTTCGATTCCATAGCCATTGATCAGACCACCGACAGTCAGATCATCAAGCTCGGCAACAACAGCGAGAGAAAGATTCATCGGGACAGTAACCCGGGAAATCTGACCCATATTAACCAAAGGTTCCACTCTTGCAACCATTCTTTCCTTGTCAATGTCAAGAATGTTTCTGAAAGAAGAGAGGTCAACCTCAAAGTGCCGAGCACGTTTATAGTCCACATTACGCATTCCAACAGCAATCCAAGGTTTCCGGGCTGTGCAGACAAGACCATCTTTCTTCGGGTTCCTCTCCTTGAGGCGTTTTACAACCTTCGCAACATTTTCATCGTGCTCCTGCTGGCGCTTCTTGAAGGATTTGCATTCCGACCTCACATCCCCAAGATATGTGAGGAAGTACAAGGTGAAGGAGATAGGAAGAACAACAAAGATAACAATTATCCATCGGAATTTGACAAAGTAGTCCACCCAAACCTTCTTTCTCTTGGGGCGCAGTGGGGCCTCAAGATCCGACATCGCTAAAAATAAAGAGGTGTACATCAATAAATAGAAACACATACAAATATAAGAAACCATCACATCCGCAATGATCCATTTTCATAGGCTGATAAATAAACATAAACAGCCGAGCAAAATACCCAAAAAACTCCAACGGAAACATCAACATGCATATA
Source organism: Henckelia pumila (assembly GCF_033568475.1). Classification (NCBI taxonomy): domain Eukaryota; kingdom Viridiplantae; phylum Streptophyta; class Magnoliopsida; order Lamiales; family Gesneriaceae; genus Henckelia; species Henckelia pumila. The sequence continues at coordinate 36,966,903 of NC_133120.1, read as the reverse complement.
ACAGCAAAAGCAGCAAACCATAACTCAAATAAAGTAAAAGCCAAAGAATCCTGCCAAGAACAAAAGCATATATATATACGCAAGTTACTTAAATTTTCAGGCACCTAATAAAATATTCGACCTAAGACAGATCAATGGCGGCCCCAAACATTCAGTATGAACTATATTTCTCAAAATTAACACAGAGAAACACACAAACCTCGACGGTATTTCAATTGAAGCACAAAAACTAGATCTAAAACACAAACTACAGTAAAACAAACTTCAAGAAATCAATTCAACGCAACCGGATCTGCTAAATGAAGGTAAAATCAAACCTTGCATTAGAAATTCAAAGGCTTGAAAGCCCAAAAGGCCAAAATCAACCACAAACTTTAATAAACTTAAAAAGAACAAAAAAACAGTACAGAAACCATTATCCCGAATCAAAGCTCAAGATCATTGCGGCAAACAAAATTTATACAGAATCAAGAATGTTCAATAGAAAAGAAGAGCAATAGAAGAGGAGTACCTGTGCAGAGAGTGGACTGTAGAGTGACTGTTAGGAACAAATTCTAGCTTCTTGGGCGAAAGATACCCCAATTTATATTATATATTTTACATTATTATTATTTTGAAAACATTCATATTATTATTATTGTTTTTTTTTTTTGAGAAATTCATATTATTATTGTTGGGAATACAAGAGACTATCTTCAAAGGATATATATATATGTTATAAATTTCTTCTATATATTACACTTATTACAATTATATATTAATTTCTCAGTATATATATGGATATTTTACGGCAAGTTGTATTATTTATAATTAATTTCTTTTCAACTCAAAAATAAAAAAAAAAAGTGTACAATCAAATTAAAAATTTATGTCTTTCAAAAAAAAGTTAAAAATTTATGTTGAAATGAGAATTAGACGTAAATCGAGCACTTTTAGCATTCTCTTACTATTTTATCTTATTAATGAAAGCAGAGACCCTCTAATTAATTAACTTTCAATTAACTGGTGAAACTTGATTTCAAATTATCATTATCTCATAACTTAATTTTCAATAAAACCAAAATTATTGGGCAAAATAGTCATTTTATACGGTTTCCTCTTTTCTAGCCATTAAAAGCTCACTTGTGCCCTTTGATATTATTTTATTTACAAAAATGACACTCATTTTATAAGATATATATATATATATTGTGAATATTTGTTAGAAAAACGTTATATTTTCATTATTTTTTAATTTTACAATTTATTATTTATTTTCTTCGTTAAAAAAACGAAATGTACGACACGCAACGCGTGCAGCGAAATACTAGTAAAAATTAGAGCTCAAAGCTTTTCGCAAGTGATAAATTTTGGGAAGTATTTTACAACATAGAGTGAATAATTTTTTTTTAAATTGGTACATTTCAAACTAATATGAATAAATAATTTTAAATTCAAATTCTAACAAAATAAATAAATCGAATACATTCATATTTAAATTGAAATTCAATAATTTAAAATTTGAAATATGGGTTTTGTATATTTTAAAATTATTGTCTTTCACGGGAGATGCATGTATATATACATAATAATTTTTCATAAAATCTTTTGTGAGACCGTCTCACGTGTTAATTTTATGAAATGAATCTCATACTCGTCTCGACTAGTGAAAAATATTATTTTTATGACATAAGTATTAATTTTACTATATATATAAATCGGGTCAATCTGTATTTCGTAAGACATTCTTAGAAGAAACTTATCCATTCTTGTATGTTAATTAATTTCACATTACTTTTTATATGATAGGATTAATTAAATATTAAAAAATTTAGATAAATATAAAATAATATTTAGTAATTTTTAAAAAATAGATAAGATGTGATAATTATAAATAAACTATAAATATATAATTATTTAAATATTCAAAATTTTAGATAAAGATAAAAAAAATTCAAAATTTTAAAGAATGGATAAGATATTAAAATTATAAATAAATTAGGAGTTAATAAATTTAAATCCTTTAACTTTATTAACATTAGTGTCTCTTATACACGGGATCGATGCACATGAACTTGCTTCTTTTGCTATTTTTTTTTTTCTTTTGTTTGAAAATCAAAATTCTTTTCCTTTTGGTTGGTAAATTTTATAATGGACAATCTCATTCATTCTTTTATAAGATTGCAAGTTTATTGTAAAAAAATTTAAAAATATTTTGTGATAATAAGTTTTTATTTAATTTAAAATTAAAATATAATTTATTAAGATATTATACTTTTAAATAAGATACATATTTATTAAAAAAATTCACCTAAACTTTACCAAAGACTCTATGGTTTAATTATATTAATTAATGATAAATAATCATATAGTATATTGTATATATATATATATATACATATTTAATTCATAATTTAAAATTTGAACATAGATATGTTGTATATATCTATATTATTATATAAAATATGAGGACACTATAATAACTGTCTTGATGACATCAAATTTAATTATTTTATAATTACTTTTTTTTCTATCAACTACCCACTAAATTTCTTTTACTCTTTCATATTTTAATTTTTAAAAAATATATAAATATAAAAATAAAATTTACACACGCAAAGCGTGTGCATTTTTCGCAGTATATTTTAAAATATTGAAAAAAATTTGACAAAAGAAAGCGACAATTAAAGAAAACAGAGAAGTGGATGGGGTCACATCCTATATTTAAAAATGGCAAATACTTGTATAAGACTGTCCTACGGGTCAGGTTCGTGCAACGGATCCGGGTCGGATTAACCCATTTTTTAACCCGTGAGATTTTGAGTCTTCACTCTATTTTCTCCTAATTTTTCGCATTGGCCCAATTGTTCTTGAGCTTCCGCATTGGCCTACTTTCAATCGATCTATTTTGAATTGGGAGAAAATTTCACTCGACAAGATCGCTGCGATCTCCGCTCAATCCCTTCCATTCATCTGTCCCAGCTTCTCAATCGCTTACATTGAAAACAAAGATCGTGAAGATTTCTGCTATATTGAGGTATAAATTTCTTGTTTCAAAAAATTCTGAAATCGACAAGATCCAACAGAAATCTGATCTCACTTGTGTATGGAGTTGATGATTTTGTTTCTGTTGCCTTCTAGATTGTTTTAAAGCAACTCAAGCAAGAAGATTCAACCACTTCAAGCTCTAAGCCAAAAAATTATTCTTTGCTGCAACAGGTTCGAACCATGTTTGTTTCCTTAACCAAGAACACACAATTGGGTTCTTTTATTGAATAGATAGTTATCACGCATTCTTCTCGGAGGCATTCCATATATTTTAACTCTGTTCTGTTAAAACACATTATTCTGCGATACATTCCAATCCATATATGTTTACTATGTTTTGTTAAAGCACCTCTGATTGATTGAGCATTTTCATTTGTATCCTTTGTTTTTGATGAGTTGATTTTGTTAATGTATTTAAGACACATTATTTATCTTTTAACTAGCAGGGGTATTAGAGTTTTGCTGTTGGATAATTAAAATCGGATATGGAGAATGAATCTGAAACTCATATTCAGGAAGGTAATTTTTTTCCAAAGCATCGTTTTATATTAGTTTCCACACATATTGCACTAAAAATATTACCTTTTATATTATATTTTACTGCTATTTTTTTTATTTTGTTATTATAGGTCAGAATTTAAATTCTATTGTCGTTGCTTCTAGCGATAAAAATGAGACAGACATAAATAAAGGTAAGGTTGACATAACTTACGAAGTGTATTATGCTTATCATAAAAAAATAAGAAAGATTTTCATTTTAGTTGTTTCTTGTAATAATATTTGACACTTGTTTGAATTTATTGTAAATGAAGAAGTTGATTTGGCAGCTAATAGTGAACAAAATATGATACCAGCCAGTGAAGGTAACATTTCTAAAATAAATTAGAAATATTTGGTTCTGGTCAAAATGTATTAGTTTTTATTAATGCTAGATATATGTTTTGAAATTATTACAGATGACAATGCATGTTCTATTGATATAACTGGATCTCTGATTAGTTTGACGAGAAAAACAATTGATGAAATGTATCAATTGCATTCTAACTATGCAAGGGCCATTGGTTTTAGAGTTCGTAAATCAACCACCAGGTACTCTAACAATCAAGAAGTTGTAATAGAGAAATTTTGTGTGTTCTTGTTGTGGAACGAAGAAATTAGAAGCTTCAAATTTAGATAACTTAAGTGGTGGATCAGTGGGAAAGATAGGAAAAAGATCTTGTCTGACACGAACAGGATATAAAGCTTCATTAAGGGTTAAATTGAATGACGAATGCCTTTATGAAGTTGTGTCCCATGTGATGATACATAATCATCCATTCACTAGGATAGCATGGAGTCATCATCATCGATCATAGAGGAGAATTTCAAATGTGAAGGATAAAGCTATTGAAGATATGATATCTTCTGGGATGAGAGCTACTGATTCTTATCGTTATATGGTACATGAAGTTGAGGGATAGGAAAACGTTGGTCATACTTTGACGGATCACATGAATTTTGTGAACCGTTGGAAAATGAATGCAATAGAGGGAGGAGATGCACAGAAAGTAATTGAAATGTTACAACAAGAAGATGCTAAAGAGAATGACTTTTTTTTTCAGAGTCAAATTAGATGATGATGGGAGATTGTGTAATGTATTTTGGAAGGACTCGATGATGAAAGAGGATTATGACATATTTGGTGATGTCATGGTTTTTGACACAACTTATCGCATTAATAAGTACAATTTGATTTGTGCTCCTTTCGTGGGTATCAATCATCATTAGAAAAATGTGATGTTTGGTTGTGCATTTTTATCTGACGAGAAGGTCGAATCATTTCAATGGCTCTTTGAAGTTTTTAAAAAATCGATGGTAGGGAAATGTCCTGTCAGTTTGTTCACCGACCAAGATCAAAAAATTTCAAATGCAATAGAAAAGGTCAATAAATTTTGAAATATATTTGTTGAATTTTTATTTTGATGTAGGTTTTTGATGTGAATAACTCATGTGAATATAACAAGTATTTCTTATTTTGAAGTAGGTTTTTCCGGAAACAAGACATAGGTAGCGCCTTTGGCACCTTCATCAAAATGCTGTAAGTAGGTTTGCAAAGTTGAAAAGTCAAAATTCTTTTATAGATGCATTTAAAAAATGCTTGTCAGGTTGTGTTGATGAAAATGAATTTGAAAGTTGTTGGAGTTCTATGATTTCAGACTACAAACTAGAGAATCATCCTTGGTTTAATCGTTTGTATGGATTAAAGGAAAAATGGTGCACTGCATTGAGCAAGGATTTATTCTCTGCTGGAATTCTGTATTCCCAAAGAAGTGAAAGCACTAACCATGCCATTGGATTCAGTGCAAAGAAAAACACAAGCTTGACTGACTTTTTTGGAATTTTCAAGGAAATGTTAAAGAATTGGAGGAACAAAGAACAAAAAGATGAATTCCAATGTTCAAGATCAATACCTGAATCAGCCTTACCATTTACTGGGATGTTGAAGCATGCTTCTGAGGTATACACATTGACACTTTTTAGAGATTTTGAGGCTGAATTTTTTAAATCAATCTCTAGTTCTTCTATTCTTATTCTAGTTGAAGACGGAATGATGGTTTATAATGTTTCATCACACGATAATGACGGGCTATCTCATCGTGTCATATTTGATTGTTTGAGCAATCTAATCACGTGCTCTTGCAAGAAATTTGAAGAGTATGGCTTATTGTGCTATCATTGCTTAAGGGTCCTTCATATAAATTCGATAGTTACCATACCAGAGTCTTATATTATGAAAAGATGGACAAAGTTTGCTAAATCAGAAATTTGGGACAAGTTCAATAGTACAGTTGGGAGGTCAGAGAAGGTTGGGGATTGCATCCCTTGGCGTCATGAAATGGCACGCAAGTATTATAATTTGGTGTTGCAATGTCAAGAAAATAAGGAGGCTTGGATGATTGTTGAAGAAGGATACAATAGAGATTCTGTAGCTGTTAATGCTCTGATGAGTTCATTGACTATTACAGAGCAGTCAGATACTTCCATTCATTCAAATTCTTTTCATATTGTTCAAGATCCTACTCGTTCTGTTACAAAAGGAAGAATTCAAAAGATAAAAGGACACTTTCAGAAAAAACAAGAAGAAGATAACGGATGCTTCAAATTCAATTCAAGCAAAGGAATTTGGTTCCAAGACTCCAAATATTCATTTATTATAGTGAGATTTTATTGGTCATGTACTTTCTTTTATAATATGAATTTTTTTCGATTGTAAATGTTGAATTCTACTTATCTATCTTGCAGGGAGCGTGAGAAGTTCTTGAGACTTGTCAACAAAGAGTTGATTATTCCATTGATTTTTCAGGTAGACGCTTTATATGTTTTGCTTTCCTTTGGCTAATGTTACAGCACATTAGGATGTTCTTGTAGTTGACATGTCTTATCTGGTTTTATGTTTATCTTAACAATAAATTGCTATGGTGCTGAACATTTGGATCTTGTGCAAAGATTCTGGTTTTCACAAAAATTACTTATCAATGCTTGGTGCTTCTATCACTACATTCTTTGTATTTGATTTTTACTGTTTATTTCTGACAAGTTTCAGCACCAGAAACACCCTTGTAAAAGTCCTTATGCATTCCAAGCAGGATTCCCATGAAGAGTCATAACAGTAGAGTGGTTAGCAGAAGTGCAGCTAATTGATGTAGTGTGTTCATTGGAGAACTACATAGATAGATTTTTTCAACTGATATATCATGTGGCAAACAGAGTATTCTTTCAATTTTTTTTGAGAAATCTGAGGATTCAATAAGTTAATGAGATCTTTTGAGCATTTAGCTGTACTGGATGAAGAAAGAAAATATATTAAATCCCTTGATATATATTTTTGGATATTTTTCATGATTTTAAGGATTGTTTGTCTGCATACCTGTGATGATCGCTTAACTTCCACAAAACAATGTATTTTTATTAAATTTAATCCCTTATTTTTCATCAAGAACTCAGTGTGCAATGTATTTTTTATTAAAAAAATAATTTTTTTGAATAAATAACTAATACTTTTTTTAAAAAAATAAAAACTTTTTGAAGGAAAACTGATTTTTTTTTTCATATTACCATAATTTAGAAGTATTAGTTTTAAGAAAAAAAAAACTAATACTTCTAATAAAAATATTAATACTTTTCAAACAAAAGTTAATACTTTTGATCTAAAAAGATATATGTTTATTATTAATATTAATAGCATGGAATTATTATTTCTATGAAGAGAGAAATTATTAAAATGTCATTAAGTCGCCAAGAATCTATTTTTTTCGAATAAGAGCACAATATGAAGAAATTTTTATTTATAAATGTTGCTCTAAAAAAAATTATTTATAACTATTTCCTGAACCTTATTGATTTTTTTCTTGAAAAGTGTGAATTGTTTTTAGGTACTGTTTGCAAACCTCTAAAAATTAGTGATTATGAATTTTTTTTCTTAACAATTTGTCAAAAAAAAATCCATAATTTTGAATAAAATCTATACAAGGATGTGTATTGATTTTACCTTAATAAATCGTAATTAAGAGCACTTAACAATTTAAGAACCGAGACCAAATTATAATGCAACATATAATTTTGAATAAAATCAATACATGAATGTGTAAAATCCCCCTTTGTGGATGGGAAGATGCAACATATAATTTAAAATAAAATCAATACAATAATGTGAAAAAACTTCTTTAAGGAAAACTGATTTTTTGTCATATTATCATAATTTAGAAGTATTACTTTTAAGAAAAAAACTAATACTTCTGATTAAAATATTAATACTTTTCAAACAAAAATTAATACTTTTGATCGAAAAAGATATATGCTTATTATTAATATTAATAGCATGGAATTATTATTTCTATCCAGAGAGAAATTATTATTTTTCGAATAAGAGAACTATATGAAGAAATTTTTATTTATAAATATTGCTCTAAAAATTATTTATAACTATTTTCTGAACCATATTGATTTATTTTTTGAAAAGTGAATTGTTTTTAGGTAGTGTTTGCAAACCTCTAAAAATTAGTGATTATGAATTTTTTTTCTTAACAATTTGTCAAAAAAAAAAATCCATAATTTTGAATAAAATCTATACAAGGATGTGTATTGATTTTACATTAATAAATCATAATTAAGAGCACTTAACAATTTAAGAACCGGGACCAAATTATAATGCAACATATAATTTTGAATAAAATCAATACATGAATGTGTAAAATCCCCCTTTGTGGATGGGAAGATGCAGCATATAATTTTAAATAAAATCAATATAATAATGTGAGAAATCCCCCCTTTGTGAATGGGAAGATGCCACTGCAAAAGCAAGAGACATTACTGCAAATTAACATAATATATTTAACACAACACCATTTATTATCTAACTAAGCCATGTAAGAAAAACACTTGATGAAACTTCATTTGAATTAAAATAAAAGTAATTGAGTACTAAAATACTTCAAACTCAAACAACTAAGCTAACTAACTTGCGAATGGATATTAAATTAGACATAAATCTAAACTGATCGAAATGAAATCTGTTCCACAAGGAAGGGGCTTAATCAAAATAGTCATAAAAATAAACTAGTTCATTTCTTTTGTTTCTTTCTCCTCCTATTTTCTGCTCCATCTCTCTTCAAATCTGAAATCTTGGCTTGAAGTTCAGGCTTTTTTTAGTAGAAATCAAACACTTTGCTCAGCACCTCCAGCCTCAAATTATTTACCTTGCTAAACACAATGGTTGCACAGATTTCAAAAACTGGAAATACACGTTTCAAAACAGAGACATGAATTTTAAAAAAAAGAGTAAAAGGTACCATAACAAGGTATAAAAAGATATCAATAAGAACATAATCATTTATCCAACATCCCATACAATATCAAGATTAATATAGCGCATAAGATGACGGTCAATATCCTCGAAGAAAATTCTAGAAACTCAAATCCAACTGGTATGTCCCTATAGGTGTGATATTCAATCAATTCTTTGAACTACACACACATAAGATATTTGTAGAACCTCGAGAGAAGGTTAAAAAATATATAAAAATATGTAGGGGTTCACAGGCTTTTCTCCACAACCCACAAAGTAGTAGGCCACCAATATATTTGGGCACTGGCAATAGCAAATTATCTTAATCTTAAACAATAAATACATGATGAACAATAGATAGGCAGGAGAAACAAAAATATGACAACAAAGCCATCAAGATTTGTCAATCACGACAAAAAGTACAGTCGCATCGAAGAAGCCCTAGAAATTATGGGGAAAGGAGAAAGAACATAGGGCTTACGATCACGACCACCGCGAACTAGTTCATTTCTTTTGTTTCTTCCTCCTCCTATTTTTTGCTCCATCACTCTTCAAATTTGAAATCTTAGCTTGAAGTTCAGGCTTTTTTTTTGTAGAAATCAAACACTTTGCTCAGCACCTCCAGCCTCAAATTATTTTCCTTTCTAAGCACAATGGTTGCATAGATTTTAGCTCTAATTACTCGTCTTACAGCAGCCTAGAGTCAATAAAACAAAAAAACAATTAATTATAACTCAGGATTTATAAAGAGAAATTTATTCTACAATCTTATTCAAAATTACATACCTTTGACAAATCTGGAGATGAGTATACTATACCCTCAAAATACTTCATACGATGCATCAAGTACACATCATCATCAACATCTCTCTTTCTTGTTTGCCAACTTAAAGCAACATTTTCAAACTCATACATCAAAACCTCATCAGCTTTCACATGATTTTTTTCTTTCAAAAACTTGGACATTTGATTATGCTACAAATTGGAAACATATAAGACAATGAAAATGTAAAAGAGATATTTTAGATTTATTAAAATTATATTAGATACTTTACCACTATTTGGGCAGCATGAAAGAAAGAATTTTCATCATCCTTATACTTCCTGTTATCCAAATATTGAATTTTTCCTTGGTCCAAGTTCATAGCAACAGCAGCAAAGTGATCATCTAAATGGAGTGGTACAAAAATCTATGTTTCAAAAAATAATATAACTTCTAATTAGTGAAACATTATTATTTAATTATAATAAATTTCAAATAAAATTTAATTCTTTTTACCATGTCTACAGAGCTCAAATCACCACCATGTTCACTCAACCATGAACTCCAAATATTTCTCATAGTAGCTTCATTGGTTTGCAAATCAAAATCATCATGAAGCAGCTTATGTAAATAAGTCTATTGGAAAGAAAAAAAAAACTATAAGATTAACAATAACATATTAAAATCAAGAATCAAATTACAAATATTAAAAACTTACAGAATGTGCGAGGTTGAAACAAAAACGCATATGCTGCGTGTTTTTTGTTTTTTCTTCTTGATTGTTTGAGAGACACCATGAATCAATGATATAAACATATACGTTTGAAAAACTCAATGAAATGATGTCCTTCCTTTGAATAGGACACATAAGATGATGGTGAAACAAAATCTCCCTAATTGTAGCAGAAAGAAGAAAATCAAATCATCAAAAGAGAGACAAACTGAATTCATATATAAAATATAATATGAATTATGGTTCATAAACACTTACTTTTCATTCAAAGCTTCATCAACAAAGAAACACTAATCGATGTTCTCTTTGTGTTTTTGATCCATATCAAAGACAATGTCCTTGTTTTCCTTCATGAAGTCCGAAAAATATCCCATTTCTTCATCAAGCTGCCAATAATTATTTGATAAAATAGGTTCACTTACTTCTTGGTTAGACAAGACATCATTAGACCTCTCTTCATTATTTTCTACAAGGACATTTCTTTGTTCCGGTGTCAAAAGATCAAAAGAAGGAAACTCTTCCGCCAAATTTTTCATAACCAAAAAGTTATCAACCACATCATCTATATACTTCTGAATTTTAGGCTCACAAAAGAACTTCTGACTCTCCGATAAATCAGGAGAAGCTGCAGCACGTTTCTCTTCCATTTTTTTCTTCATTTTCAACAAACTTTTCATGTGATGATTGGACACTACAGAGATGTCTCTCTTAAACAACAACAGTGTTTCATGTACATCCTAAAATTATGAGATAAATTAAAAAAATATAATGATTAGTGACTTTAGACATCGTAAAAATAAATACTATTAAAGAATATAGACATAGTAACTTACATCTTCTGCCGTCTTCTGTATATCTGAATCAGTAGGTTCGCTATCAGGCAGCTTATATCTGATAAACCTTGAAGATTCATGCATTGCATCAAAACTTACTTCATTCTTTTCTACACTTTGATTTTCTTCTTCTTCATATTTTTCTCCCACCCTTGTCCTATCATTCAAACCAACTGGATAGATCCCGACAACCCATTCCCCTTGTCCATAATCCCCAGCTTCTGTCTTTTCTCTAATTCTTGTTAGGATCCTCTCAGATGTCCAATGTTGAATCAAAGGTGGCATACATGGTTCAGCAATGCCATGCCACTTCTGCTTATGGAAGTATATAATTTGCAACAATAACACACACCCACTAACATTCTTCACATTTAAATTGAAATTATATTTTTTCACAGCTTTACAAAGCTTTTTTAGGACATAACTACACCAATCATACTTTGATATCTTATCAACTTCAACTAACGATTTTAAAGTACTAAGATCAATCAAACGATTTGAAGTTGGAGTTAAAAATGATGAAAAACTATAAATAACAAATAGTATTTTGAAATCATTTCCTCCATCTATCAACTTTGTGAGAAAAAGGTCCTTCAAAGAACTCAATGTTGAGTTGGAGTCAATATCATAGTCATTTTTAATTTTTCCAACAAACAAAGAGTAGTTTCATCACAAACCAACTTTAACTCATTCCCATCATTTCTTGACAGTAGAAAAACATCCCTGACATCGTCTTAAGTTATGACAAAGATTTTGTTGTTGTTAGCTGTAAACATTTGACTAGCTCCATTGAAGTTTTTCACCAACCATCTCAACATCGTAGTTGGTAAAGATGTAACACGCAGATGGAGCAAGCCACCAAAACCAATGCTTCTAACTGCCTGCTTTTGTTGTTCATTCAATTGTTTCACAAGTCTACACAGACCTTGTGGTCTACATTGGGTAACGAACCCTCTAACTTCACTACAAAAAATAAAATATATATGTATATATGAAATAACGCCAAAATAAAATTTAATTGCATGTTGCATTAACATCAAAAAAAATTTAAAACATGATGATTTGATCTAGACAGTCATTTGCAGCAGCATGGACAGATGCTTGCAAAGTTCAAGGATCAGTGATGAAGTAAAGTTGGTGCATGCAATGAAGTGGATTCAATTCACAAAACTTAACAGAATAACAATAAAAGGTCTAGGTATTATAGATGGACATGGCTCTGTCTGGTGACACAGTGGCCAATACATAACTTTCTTGATAATATATACAATTAATTTATTAGGCTATCTAGGATTACTCAATTTCTTCTTTCTAAATTCGTACAATTAATTTATTAGGCTAATCACAAAAGTTATCACAGAAAAATTAATATTATTCACATAAGCTCTAATACGTTTCACATTAAAACCATTCCACAAATAATCATTAGAACCAACAAATTTCACAGGAAAGCCAATACATTTTATCACATTAGCATACATTAATTAGAACTAATACTTTACACAACACAACTAATATTTTTCATTGAAAATTTAATACTTTTAACATAAAACTAATAACAAAAACTAATTTTTTTCAACAAAGAAGTAACTCACATTAAAAACTTATAATTTTATCATAAAAACTAATACTTTTTAAAAACATTCTAATACTTTTGAAAAGAAAACAAATACTTTTTTATGTCAAATATACCAGCACATTCAGAATCATATATGAAAGAAAGTTATAAGGAAAATCACAAAAAGTTATCACATAAAAATTAATATTTTTCACATAAACTCTAATACTTTTCACATTAAAACCATTCCACAAATAATCATTAGAACCAACAAATTTCACAAGAAAGCCAATACATTTTGTCACATTAGCATACATTAATTAGAACTAATACTTTACACAACACAACTAATATTTTTCATTGAAAATTTAATACTTTTAACATAAAACTAATAACAAAAACTAATTTTTTTCAACAAAGAAGTAACTCACATTAAAAACTTATAATTTTATCATAAAAACTAATACTTTTTAAAAAAATTCTAATACTTTTGAAAAGAAAACAAATACTTTATTATGTCGAATTAGCACACTTAAAAAGAAAGAATTTTAAACATAAAACACTAATACTTTTGATCACAAAAGTAACACATTTCACAGAAAAACTAATACAAAATTATATAAGAAAAGACTAACCATATTTCCTTGTTCGTCTCTTTTTCTGTTTCAACATTGTAAAGCTGTTTTTCTATATGTTTCTCCTTTCCCTTCTTAAATTTTTCAGCAGGCTTCCCAGAAGTTCCCTCAATAATCTGTGGGGAAATAGCCCTTTTCTTTCGAGCAGAAAAACTACACCTGACAAAGAATGCATTTTTCAAATTGTTTCCAGGATAACAGCAAACAATGTTTTTATCCAATTATTCAATTAACTGAAAAAGATACAAATTATTTATTCCAAATATCATCACAAAACATTTATCCATCCCAAAGAACTTGTTATTCATTTTCACCATGCATAGGGATAATGGCAATAGAAACATATCGCCATTCAAAAAATGAATTATGAGGATCCAATCTGCAGTAACTAATACTTTTCAAAAAAATTATAATACTTTTGAAAGGAAAACAAATACTTTTTTTGTCAAATTAGTACACTTTAGTAAAAAGAGTGTTTAACAGAAAAAACTAATACTTTTGATCACAAAAGTAACACATTTCACAGAAAAACTAATACAAAATTATATAAGAAAAGACTAACCATATTTCTTTGTTCTTCTCTTTTTCTGCTTCAACATTGTCAAGCTGTTATTCTATATGTTTCTCATTTCCCTTCTTAATTTTTTCAGCAGGCTTGCCAGAAGTTTCGTCAATAATCTGCAGGGAAATAGCCTTCTGCTTTTGAGCTTTCTTTTTCTCTCTCATACTTGCAGCAGCCTAGGAAATTTTCAATCATTTTTAACAGTAAAAAAAGAATAATAATAATGACCAGCCAAAAAGAATAGAGGATTTAAAGTATCTGTATGACATATCTAAACACTAGGAAGTGCTACTACCTTCATAATTATGGAAGGAAATATAGAATTGAATTTCGAAATTGATTTCTGAGTTCGCTGACACATTAAAAAATCAAATTTAAAATTCTAAACACTTCAACAAGATGTGAATATTTCAATGTAAAGAACTACTCCAAGAGTGGCATTGAACGAACCACTTCAATCTTTATGCTCAACATTGAGGACTGAATCACCAAAGGTGGGAGTATTTCATGGAGGTCAATGAACCCAAAACCAGTTGAAAACGTCTTCACATAAGTTGGGTTCCACCAATCAAATGATAATGCGTACACGTAAAAGCAAGATTTATACGAGCTCCTACAGTGTATCTCACCCATTTATCCAATAATAATTAAGCTTACAAAAAGCTGTAGCATAAATGAAGACCCAAAATGAATCATGACCAAAGAACCCAAAATTGGGTCAAAACTGAAAAACAAAGCCGATATATTCACACACTGAGAGGCTCAAGGAACACAAAATTGGGCATTTGAGGCTCTAGAAGTTCAAAATAATTGAGGATTGATGTCATGAAAACACATACCTCGACTTTGAATCAGTGGATCTGAGAGGCTTTCGAGTCCCGAGTCCTCAATGCCGAATTTGAAAATTAAGAACCCTAATTTTGTACGAAAATTAGGGATGAAACTAGAAATCTTGCACGTGGAAGATTTAAACGTGATATTAAAGAAAAATTGAAATGAAAGAAAGATTAAGATGCGAGAGGAAAAGAATTGAGAACGAAGATTACCTTTCTTCTCTTCAAGCAAGGCGACGGAATTCGAAAGTGACGCGGAAGTGAGAATCCCTAATATTCTGAAGATCCGAATAGACTTACGGGTTATTTGAATTATAAATGGACTGACCCGTTTCACGGATTAGATCCGTGAAACAGTTGCACATGAGTGTTACTCTTTAAAAATTCTCCGCGGTCGGGTTGGTGAGAAAGGCTTCCCACACGTGGTTGGAATCGCTGTCGTCAGATCTATACACGTGTGCCATTATCTATAACAAAAAAAATGATAATAATATTATTTTTTTCAAAAAAAAAAAAAGTACTTTGTGATTTGTGTCTTTCCCATTTGCTCAATTCGATCAAAGTCTTTAACGTGGAGTTTTTTTTTTTTTTTTTTTAACTAAAAAGGAGTATTTCATAGCTAATAATCCACAGAAATTACATCACTAATCAACAAAGACGAAGGAGTAATCCTTCCTTCACAACCAGACATAGAACCAGCCGCTTTTGCCAGAGCATGAGCCGCATGATTCGTTGATCTACGAGCAAAAGAAAAAACACAAGATTGTAAGTCTAACGCTAAGACTCTACAATCTTCCAAAATCAAACCCAGGCTAGAAGCATCCCCCGATGAATGAATAAGAGCATTAATAACCACAAGAGCATTCGATTCGACAATCACACTCGAGAACTCAAAATCCTTGATCCAACTCAAAGCCTCACGAATACCCAGTGCTTCTGCTGTAGACGGAGAGAAAGAGCCCGGAAGAACACCATGAATAGAAGCTGAAACCAAACCAAGGTGATCCCGAACAATACAACCAAATCCCATCCTCGGTGGGTTCTCAAATAAAGCGGCATCGACGTTGCATTTATGAGAATGAGAAGGTGGTTTTAACCAATTATTTTCCGCCAAAGGCACTTGTAGACGAATCGATAATGAGTGTCTCTGATGCACTAACATCCACTGAGCATGTAAATCCATTGCCGTTTGAAGAATCAAAGCTGGTGATTTATGTTTCGCATTCCAAACCACTTCGTTTCTATTAAGCCAAATATTCCATAACACTACCGCCGCCACATCTAAGTTCTCCCCAGAACAATGCAATACCAGATTATTCCACCAATCACCAAAGGAACCTGGGATCCCCATAAATATTCCATGAGGAGTGAGATTCCAAACACTACGAGCAAAAGGTCAAGACACCAAGGCATGAAGATCATCATCTGATTCATGACGACAAATGGGACACCACTCTACAACATCCACTCGATGACGTTTTAACGCCACCATCATTGGGAGACACGATGTAAGGGATCTCCAAATAAAATTACGAACTTTAGCAGGGACCTTCAATTTCCAGATCAACAACCAGTTTACCCCTGTGCTACCAACAGAGGGAATATGGGGTGAGTCAACAATTTATAACCACTCTTCACAGTATAATGGCCCTTACTATCATCTCCCCAACTCCAACAATCCTCGCAACTTCTCCTACTCAGTGGAATAGAACAAATAAGCCTCAAATCTCTATCACCAAAAAGATCATATAGAATATCCAAATTCCAACTTCCATACTCGAACGAACGCAGAGAGTTCACAGTAGCTCTCTGCAGGGAAACTGGACAAGGGGAAATAATATAAGGGTTATGTTGGTCTGGTAGCCAAGGCTGACCCCATATCAATGTTTCATTCCCTGTTCCTATTCACTTTCTGGCCCCTCTCCTAATCAATTCCTGTGTCGATAAGATGCTGCGCCACACATAGCTCGGATTAGCTCCAAATTTAGCTTCAAAAAATGTCGATGTAGGATAATATCTTGCTTTGATAACCTGTGACATTAAAGAGTTTGGCTCAGTAACTTCCAGCTTTGTTTAGCCAAAAAAGCCACATTATACTCATGAATTTTTCTGAAGATCAGACCCCCATTTGCCTTATGCACTGTGAGTTTATCCCAACTTTTCCAATGTAATCCACCTCTGTTATTACCTAATGTCCCCCACCAAAAAGAATTCATCATACGATCCAGATCCTTGCACAATAACAAAGGCAGAAGAAACACACTCATAACATAGGATGGCAAAGCTTGAACCACTGCTTTAAGTAATATTTCCTTTCCTGCTCGAGACAAGAGTTTATTTCTCCAACCATGCATACGGCGCCAAGATTTTTCTTTTAAGAAAGCGAATACCTCTGATTTTTTGCGACCAATAAGAGAAGGAAGGCCAAGATAATCACCATGGTTAGTAGTATACCTCACCCCAAGAGATTCACAAATATGATTCAAATTCTCACTATTTTTTTATTTTTCAAAAAATAGGAAATGATATATATTTAGTATTTTGTTAAATATAATGTATTTTATCTTTCATATTATGCTAAAATATCACTCATTCTATCTTTTTGTTTTTTTTCACATCCATTTTTTAAAATTTTCAAATGGATAATATTTTTAGTATTAGAATGATTTTACTATCGAAACTATTCAAGAATTTTAGTTTTGCAATAATTTAATTATCACAAAAATTCCCGTCACACATATACATTTTTTTGAGACAAATCTCTTATTCATTTCGATCAATTGAAAAATAATATTTTTTATGTCAAAATATTACATTCCAGTCTGGATATGGACCAAGTCGATTGATCTCACAGATATAAATTTATGAGACCGTTTTACAAAAAAACATGCTTATTAATTGAATTAAATTATGTGTTTTGATTACACGAGATTACCCTTTAAATAATTTCTCAAGAATTTCGAGATGAATCACACAATCGCAAATCAAATAAGAAGCTACGACTGCCAACATTTTTTTTGTACTAGCATGTCACACAGGGTTTGTCCAGGATGGTTTACCTGACTAGCGTAGTTTGCAGACTATTGCGTTAGTCCGGGAGTTTACCCAGAGTGTACCTAAAGGTAGCGGCTGCGGGTTCCCACGTCAAAAAAAAAAAAAACTACGACGATAAATTTATAACACAATGATTCTATTAACGGTTGAGCAATGGTTTGCCTACGTCTACTCCCAAAAATCAAAGCAAGCTATATTAAATGGAATAAATATTCACAACCTCATTCTCATTTTTTGTTTTCCCATTGAAATGCGAATGTTTATTTCAATGGGAACGACTGTTCCCTTGAATATGATAATAGGTATTTCGATCATTTGGGTTGGGTTTAGCTATTCCATCTTTCAAACTGTGACGTCCCATATTTTTAGACATTTTCAAGAATTAAGGCACGAAAAAATGTGGGAAAATTTTTCAAATACAACAGTGCAGGACGTGCATCGCATTTGCAATTTCAATAAATCATGACTGAAATTAAAATCCATGTAAATAACAGTTTTTAAATCTAATGACTCTTACGTGCATAAAATATTTGAAACAAAAGATACAACCCTAAATCAACGACCGATTTATATACAGGCATGCCAACCTACTACTTACATAGCAAACCTGAACAGACAATTAAAATCTTAAGAAATCAAACGAAACATGAGTTTCAATAAATTAAACTTAGTGCGAAAAAGATTTTTTAAACATTCGTGAAACCAAACATAAAACTATCATAATGAAATAAACAACATAAAAGGTTAAAAACATAAAATCATTAAAACTCATTGTCACGAGACCGTCATTGAAAATACTTAAATCTAAATTTTTCTTTAACACTAACTCATAACTGTCCTGCGTCAAAATAATTTAATAACAAAATAACAATAAGCATATGCAAAACTTCTCGCTATAAAATGCCAGAGATTTGAAACAGTTGTGTCATACAATGCCTTCGCTTCTTGGACTCTACAACTGTAGTAGCCCGGTTCCATTTTACAAGATTAAGTAATTTTAAACACGTTATAAAATGACATATAATTTTAAAAATGACAAAACATGTTCAAGGAGTCCTTATTTGCTGAAATTAAGTGAAAAATCAGATCCGAAACGTCCAAAAATGGTAGGGTAGGTCTCGGGGGTCCAAAAATAGTAAATAAAAGGGTGTTCACTTCGGAACCACCGTTGTGCAGATCAGAGCTGCCGGTACGAATGAAAGTTCCGATGCAGCAACGGAGCTTCCGATGTACTGTCTGAAGATGTGGCGATGAGAATTGTACACGTAGCTGCATGCAACACATCGGAGCTTCCGATGGCACATAGGAGCTTCCGATCTCAACCAGTTGCAACGTGGATTCCATGCACAAATCGGAGCTTTCGATGGCACTATCGGAGCTTCCGATTGTGCTCTATAAATATGGGACAAGGGGGCCTTATTTTGAATGCAATCACACCTCTCCTTGGCCCATGTTAGCTTATTTTTTATTAGCTTTTGGGTACTCTTATTTTAAGAGTTGGAGTAGGTAGTAGTTTTTATTTAGCGGACAGTGTCCGCAGTAGCAGCCAGGCTGCGGAGCTCTGGCGAGGCATCCAGGGGTCATAGCTAGGCTATGCCCAGGATCTGGAATATGCTTCATCAGCGGGCTGACGACGAACGAAGGTATGGCTTTGGTTCCCTATAGTAAATAGGGAGTATGCTATAGTTTAATTAAGGCTTTTAGAGCCTAGTAGGTGATGTTTGGCATGCTAGGTAATGCATGGGTTATTTATGTTGTAGTGATGCATGGTAGGCTTGGACCTAGAGGGGAAGCTTCTAGGATCTGACTTAGTAAGGTATGGAAGTATTATTCGAGATATCCAGATTGAGTATGCATGTATTATGTGTTTGCATGGATTATGTGATTGTATGTTTTATATGTCTTTATATACAGCATGTCCCGACTGTATATTGTATACATGAGCATATTGAGCCTTTTACTTAGAGGTATGTGATTGCATATTTTATGGATGGTTGGATACTTAAGTCTTGTGTCAGGTCACCTCTATGGTTGGACACATGTACTAGTATCAGGTCACCATTATCCACTGGGTATATGAGCCACCTCCTGAGGCGACGGTGCATCGTGCTATATACCCTGGGCCCAGTCTATGAGCTAGTTTCTTGACCTGAGTGTCTTGGTACCCAGTTCATTTGCATTCATGCACATATAATAGTGTATACTCATAATCTCATTCTGAGCATGTTAGCTCACTTCCGGTTATTTTTTCTATTGGCTAGATGCCCTATTCCATGGGGCAGTTGCAGGTAGTTCTCCCGGAGACAGGGAGGCTAGGTGGTGATCAAGGCTGGATAGCAGAGTTGACCACTAGGATTTTCTTACTTGGTATTATTTTCTTTTAAGATTCCGCAGTTTCTCTGATTAAGATTATTTTATTGATTAATTGCATGCTTAAGTTCTGATTAGCAGGTGATCACGGCGCGGGTAACTACATTTATGGTATCAGAGCATGCAATAAGAATTTTTGGGACATAGTATTGATTTTGGGTTATCCTTTGTAAGATTACAAGTTGGATTAGAAGACGATATCAGTATCAGGAATTGGAATAGCACGATGTCTAGGCTTTTCCAAGATCGTCATTGCCAAAGTTGGCATCAGAAGTTCATATTATGTGGATCCCAGCAGGATGGAGCTGGAAGAGAAGATCCAGTTTTCAACGCCAGGCACTTCTCCAGGTGGAAAGGAATGTGTGACATGTAGTCATCCATTCCGCGTCGAACAAGGAAGTGAAAGAGTTGATGCCCCGCTAGCCAACTTGTAGCTAAGGGCTTTGAAAGTCTCTTTTTGTAAACAATCTTTGTTTAATATAATATACGTTCTTTATATGGCGTTCACTTTATCTTATTATTATATAATGATATACTGTTGCTATTTTGATAAAGACCTTGAATATACTAAAGTAATATGAGATAGTGAATATAGAGAGATCACTGTCATGAAACACATCTTATGTTCACTGTATATTCTAAACAGTTCCTATACAATTGAGCCGTCCACAAATAAGGATAAGGATCGCTCGAGATTGAGACTAGCATTTGCGATGCCGAGTACCACGTTTCATTGGTATGGAACATAAAGATGTTCGAAGCATGCAAATGGATATTCATATGATGAATGATCGAACTACCCTATTTGTACTTTCCAAGTGGTTATCACTTATCGAGTGGATATAGTCCACGGTTTTGGTTGTACACCATTAGTCCTTATTACTTGAAAAATCATTGAGACTCTATATGCTAGTACTGTGCTTTGACTCGTTTACCGACTCTAATGGGGTCATCAGGTGTCGGGATTGGATATAGTTACGACATATATAGGAGTCGATGCTTTGTTGTCAAGGATTCACCGCACACTTTCGAGTGTGGATATCCTATGCAATCTGAGGAGATATTAGTGTGACGAATCTCTGGCCAGAGTACATGATGTGTTTTAGGTTACTTGGTTTCCTAGTAGCACATGCGATGTCACTATTTGATCTTCAAGATGCATTGCATAGTTATCGAATCTCGAACGACTCTCGATTCACCAATGATTGTTGATTCAATCGGGATATATGGATGAAGGGACTGTACTGTATGCTAACCAAAATCTATTGGTTCTTGCAGGCACTATCAGTGATACCTAGGGAATCATGGGGCGATGTTGCTAGGCGCTCTTACCATGATTCATTGGGTAAGTCGGAAATTGTTGTTCCGAGTCACAAGGAGTTGTGAGCCCACGGCTAGCTGTATCCCTGAACTATTGAGGGTCACACAAGTAATGGATTTTTAATCCCCGTTGAGATAATTAAATTTAAAGAGTTTAATTTAGTGAATAAAGAAGTGGGACTTCTTATTTAAAAGTAGAGGGAGTAAGATTTCCTAAAATGACATAGTGATGTACATTTTTGGAAATCACTGAATTCGGATTAAGAAAATTTATCTTGACTTTAAAAGATACAGAAATGGTTTCTGTACACATTGGTCAAATTGGTTTATCAATCTGAGTCACGATGAATTTTATATTAATTTCTGAACATGCGGGCTTTGCTTGTCAGGCTTGAACTTATGACTTATGGGTCCTAAACTGTTAGCAGCCCACATTATAAATAAGTTATTGCAGTACAGAAATTACACACAACACAGGCATAATTTTCGAAAACCTAGAGCCTCCTCTCTTAGGGTTTTCGGCCGCCCCCCTCCCCTACTGTGTTCGAGAATTTCAGTCTGCAAATTTCGAATTTGGAGTCTGAATTAGCAGATCAAATCTGTTATTTCTCTTCGTAGAAACTTCTGATAGACTTTCTAGTGCAGTCTATCAGAGGGATTAAACTTCTGTTCGTGGACCTGATTGAAGAAACGTTCGTTCATCAGTTCCTGGGATATACAACAAGAGCAGTTTAATCTGTTGGTGTCCATAATCTCGCTTCGAGATTTTAAGGTAAAATTTACATTGTTTAAATTTTATGTTATCAATTTTAATCGTAGTAATTTGATACCCATATGGAATCGTTCCATATAAAATTTTAAAACTTCCGCTGCACCGGGTATCACTTTCTTTTTCGATCCGGAGAACGATCGTGTTCCAACAGTGGTATCAGAGCCAGGTTGTTCTTGGATTTTACGATTAAAATTTATTCGATTGTACCGGCCTCGATTTTTCAGAAAAAAAAATAAAACAAAAATTTTAAATTAAATTCCAGGGCAATCGGGCAGCGAGTATCGCTGCCCGGGGCAGCGCACGGTGCTGCCCAGGGCAGCGATTGGCTGCCCACCTCCACGTGGGCAGCCCTGTCCCACGTGGAGGCCGGGCTACCCGGGATTGTTCCAAGCAGTCCGGAAATTTTAAAATTTAATTTTTTGATTTTTTGAAATTTTTGAAATTTCAGTTTTTGGTCCGATTGAAAATTGTTTTGATTGGTCCACGAGGCATCGGATCAAATTGTTTGAGTCCGAAATTTTAAAAATTGATTTTTGGATAAATTTGAATTTTTGGAAAATTTATAAATTTTATCCATTAAATTAGATTTTATAAATTTAATAATTTTGGTACAATTGATAATAAAATATGATTTTATGTATAAAATTGGATTTTATATGTAAAATATGATTTTATGGATAAACTAGATAAAATATGATTTTATATATAAAATAAGATTTTATGTATGAAATATGATTTTATCTATTTATAATTATTGCCCTTGCATGATATCCAATAAATTAATTTTTGAATTAAATATTATTGGATAAGGATGATCGATTGCCATGACCAATATTATAGGTGTATGTTAGGTTGTTTACATTTGGTTTTAATTATTGTTGTTGGATTTATTAATGGGCCTGGTTTATGGCCCAATATGAATTGTCATATGTAATAAAAGTGGGCCTGGTTTATGGCCCGTTCCCACCCCTTAAATATGTATCCCCTGCTTGTCATCGAAATTTATTGTAAATTTTAGACTTAGTGGGAGATGAAGATTTGAAGACAAAGGTGAGCCCAGCAGACAATAAAGACCGAAGAAATGTAAATTGAAAGCTCAATGTAATAGGGTTGCATTGCATACTTGCATATTACCTAGGATTGGCAACCACGGGTCGATTAGTAATGAGACAAATTTTTCGAAATTAAAATCCCTCATTTTAAATATGATTTAAAATTGATATCAAGATAAACAAAAGGGCATTTAAATATTGTTTAAATGTTCCTACCTTCCATCAACGATCAATGTATGAGATACTACCTGCGGATACGGTCCGGCTCATATTATTGGGGGGGCCCGTTCGTCGGAAAGCTGTACATTGGATCGACACATGTTGTAAGTTTGATGGAACTCCCATGGGATTGACTCATATTATTGGGGATCCACATGGCGACCGTCCATCACAACTTAATATTGATGGGTCATCTTGACTTGTCACAATAAACGACGTCATATTATTGGGCCCTTATTGGACATTAGGTAAAAACATGGAGGTTGCTTTGGAAGCAATTGAGCTCTACCATTTGAAAATTATGGTTGGCTGATATTATTCGGGACTATAGTTTGTCAATTGGACTCCATGTTCCCACTAAAGAAAATGTTTCTCGTTTTCACTAGAGGGTAGTGAAATCGTTAAAATAGTGGGAGTGAGATTCATAAAATAAATTTTGCCTTATTTTATGTCTTAGTAAATTAATTAAACAATCACTGATTATTGTCTGTTTCTTTTCAGTATTTCATTAAGATGAATTCGCGCAATCCACTATTCTATATTCTCGAACAAAACAAACTGACTGGTGCAAACTATACGGAATGGTTCCGTAAGTTGAAGATTGTCTTGACCTCGGAGAAGATGTTCTATGTGTTAGAAAAATCTCCTCCGAAGGAAGCACCAGCTGATATAAGTCCGGAAGAGTTGGCCAAACTTGATAAATGGTGGGACCATGATATCAAGGCCAAATTCTATATGCAAGCTTCGATGTCTGATGAACTCCAGAGGCGATTTGAGGATACCGTGAATGCTGCTGACATTCACGCACAACTCAAGGAACTTTTTGGGGCTCAATCGAGAGCTGAAAGGTTCGCTACTGTAAAAGAGTTAATGACGTGTCGCATGCGTGAAGGGACTTCGGTCCGTGATCATGGGGTACGCGTGATTTGGCTCATCCAGAAGTTGGTAATGCTTGAATTGGTATTGGAGCATGAACTCAATGTGGACTTATTACTTCTCTCTCTTCCTTCATCGTTTGACGGTTTTGTGGTGAATTTCAATATGAACAAGATAGAGGTCTCCCTTGAAGAGATGGTCAATATGCTTGTAACTTATGAAGCCACTTTAAAGAAGAATAAACCGGTTCTCTTGGTGGGCTCCTCTTCTTCTGCTAAGAAGGGGCCAAGTACAAAGGGTAAGAAACGTTCTGCCCCATCCAAGAAAACCGGACCCGAGAAGAAGAACAAGACAAAGGCTTCAAACATGAAAAAATCCAAGGTTGTTGCCATCACTGCTAGAAACCCGGTCATTGGAAACGTAACTGCAAGAAATATCTCGAGCAGTTGCGAACTGCGAAGGGTATGTTTTATATTGAAATAAATGTTTCACTTAATACTACTTCTTGGGTATTGGATACCGGATGTGGATCTCACATTTGCAATGATTTGCAGGTGATGACAAGAAGTCGCAAGCTTAGGATGGGTGAGACCCAGCTGAGACTCGAAAATGGTTCTCGAGTTGAAGCCAAAGCTGTGGGAGACATTTGTTTAATTTTGCAGAATGATTTTAAGTTATTTTTGAGAGATGTTTTATATGTGCCAGATTTGGTTAAAAACATTATTTCTATTTCTATGCTTGATAGAGATGATTTTTCTTGCAATTTTGTGAATGGGATTTGTAATATTTAAAAGAATGAATGTTTAATTGGATGTGGAAAACATGAAAACGATCTATATAACTTAAAATTAAAAGACGTTCCAATTAATTATGTTGATAAACCGGTAACAACAAATAAAAGGAAAATTGATAATCAAAACCCGACAAACCTTTGGCATGCTAGGCTAGGTCATATTTCTTCAAGGAGGATGAACAAGCTAGTGGGAGAGGGCATGTTTGATATTTCTGATATTAACTCTCTACCTACTTGTGAGTCCTGCCTCAAAGGAAAAATGACTAAATCTCCTTTAAAAGGGAAGCCAGAGTGTAGCCAAAATCTATTGGATTTGATCCATACAGATGTTCGCGGACCATTTAGTATTGGTACAAAATTTGGTCACACCTACTTCATTACCTTTACTGATGATTATTCTAGGTATGGGTACTTATATTTGATGAAATATAAGTCTGAATCATTTGAAAAGTTCAAAGAATTCAAGGCTGAAGTAGAAAACAAAATAGGTAAGAGTATTAAAGCTCTTCGATCAGATCGAGGTGGAGAATACTTAAGTACCGAGTTCTTGGATTATCTAAAAGAGAATGGGATTCTCTCTCAGTGGACTCCTCCTATGATATCTCAGCTGAATGGTGTTTCGGAGCGTCGTAATCGAACCTTATTGGACATGGTTCGATCTATGATGAGCTTCACTGAGCTCCCACCTTCGTTTTGGGGCTATGCTCTTGAAACAGCGGTATTGTTGTTGAACAACGTCCACGCTAAAGCAGTGGACAAAACACCATACGAGTTATGGAATGACAAAGCTCCTAAGTATTCGTACTTGAGGATTTGGGGATGTCCTGCTTACGTGAAGCAGACAGTGGGAGATAAGTTGGATAGTCGATCCACCTTATATTATTTTGTAGGGTATCCGAAGAATTCAATCGGATATTATTTCTATCATCCTACTAAAACAAAAGTGTTTGTTTCAAGGAATGCCACCTTCTTGGAGAATGAGTTCTTATTGGATAAGAAAGGCAAGATGATGGAACTCGAAGAAATTCGAGAAGAACCCGAGATACAAAATAACGATCCAATACCTCAAGAATCATCACAAGACACGCCTATTACTAGAAGATCCGAGAGGACTTCTAGGCCTCCTATTAGATATGGTCTTCTTCTTGAAGGGGATCAAAGTGAACCCGACATTGGATTTGATCCAAGAAACTTCAAGGAAGCAATTTCTGATGCGGATTCGAATTTATGGCTTGAAGCTATGCAGTCGGAAATAGATTCGATGCATACAAACCAAGTTTGGTCTTTAGTAGATCCTCCCGATGGAATTGTTCCAATAGGGTATAAATGGATCTACAAGAGAAAACTTGGGCCTGATGGTAAGGTACTGACCTACAAGGCACGATTGGTTACAAAAGGTTACACTCAAAGACAAGGTGTTGACTATGATGAAACTTTTTCACTAGTCGCAATGTTCAAGTCCATAAGAATCCTTATTGCCATTGCTGCATGGTATGACTATGAGATATGAAAATGGATGTGAAGACTGCATTTCATAATGGAAACATTAAGGAAGAGATCTATATGATGCAGCCCGAGGTATTCACATCCATGGGAAGCGAGCATAAGGTATGTAATCTTCAGAGATCGATCTATGGTCTCAAACAGGCATAAAAAGTTGGAACCAAAAATTTGATGAAACAATAAAGGATTTTGGTTTCATCAAGAACCCGGAGGAACCATGCGTGTACAAGAAAGTAGTTAAGGATGCGGTAACATTCTTAGTACTTTATGTTGATGACATCCTACTCATTGGGAATGATGTAGGGATGTTGCAGTCAACAAAGATATGGTTGTCAGGTAGATTCTCGATGAAGGATTTGGGTGAGGCGTCCTATATTCTAGGGATACAGATCTATAGAGATAGATCTAAGAGAATGATAGGACTCACTCAAGATACCTACATCGACACTATATTGAAATGGTTTTCAATGGATGAGTCCAAGAGAGGACATCTACCTATGTGTCATGGAGTCTTTCTATCCAAGTCTATGTGTCCCAAGACTGACGAAGAGATAGAGAAAATGACACACATACCATATGCGTCAGCCATAGGGAGTATCATGTATGGGATGATATCTACTAGACCGGATGTGGAATTTGCTCTGAGTGTCACGAGCAGATATCAAGCCAATCCCGGTAAAATGCATTGGAAAGCCGTGAAGGATATTCTTAAGTACTTGAGAAGAACTAAGAATGTATTCATGGTTTATGGAGGAAGAGATCTGAAATTGGAAGGCTATACCGACTCTAGCTTCCAAAGTGACGTGGATGACTCGAAGTCAACCTCTGGATTTGTGTTCATGCTCAATGGCGGTGCTGTCTCTTGGAAGAGTTCCAAGCAGGACACCACAGCGGATTCCACCACTGAGGCAGAATACATTGCGGCATCAGCTGCTGCTAAAGAGGCCGTTTGGATGAGGAATTTCGTCCAAGAGTTGGGCGTTATTCCTGAAGCTGTTGGTCCAGTCCCGGTGTACTGTGACAACACGGGTAACATTGCTCAGGCAAAGGAACCAAGGTCTCATCAAAGATCCAAACACGTACTGAGGAAATACCACATCATCCGGGAGATCGTGGAAAGAGGAGACATCACTGTTGAGAGAGTGGCCTCTGTAGACAATATCGCTGATCCACTTACTAAGCCCTTGCCAGGACCATTATTTGACAAACATCACGAAGCAATGGGACTACGTAGTATGACTAGTTGGCTTTAGGGAAAGTGGGAGATTGAAAGAGTTGATGCCCCGCTAGCCAACTTGTGGCTAAGGGCTTCGAGAGTCTCTTTTTGTAAACAATCTTTGTTTAATATAATATACGTTCTTTAAATGGCGTTCACTTTATCTTATTATTATATAATGATATACTGTTGCTATTTTGATAAAGACCTTGAATATACTAAAGTAAGATGAGATAGTGAATATAGAGAGATCACTGTCATGAAACACATTTTATGTTCACTGTATATTCTAAACAGTTCCTAGTCAATTGAGCCATCCACAAATAAGGATAAGGATCGCTCGAGATTGAGACTAACATTTGCGATGCCGAGTACCAAATTTCATTGGTATGGAACATAGAGATGTTCGAAGCATGAAAATGGATATTCATATGATGAATGATCGAACTACCCTATTCGGACTTTCCAAGTGGTTATCACTTATCGAGTGGATATAGTCCGCGGTTTTGGTTGTACACCATTATTCCTTATTACTTGAAACATCATTTAGACTCTATATGCTAGTACTGTGCTTTGACTCGTTTACCGACTCTAATGGGGTCATCAGGTGTCGGGATTGGGTATAGTTACGACACATATAGGAGTCGATGCTTTGTTGTCAAGGATTCACCGCACACTTGCGATTGTGGATATCCTATGCAATCTGAGAAGATATTAGTGTGACGAATCTCTGGCCAGAGTACATGATGTGTTTTAGGTTACTTGGTTTCCTAGTAGCACATGCGATGTCATTATTTGATCTTCAAGATGAATTGCATAGTTATCGAATCTCGAACGACTCTCAATTTACCAATGGTTGTTGATTCGATCGGGATATATGGATGAAGGGACCGTACTGTACGCTAACCAAAATCTATTGGTTTTTGCAGGCACTATCAGTGATACCTAGGGAATCATGGGGCGATGTTGCTAGGCGCTCTTACCATGATTTGTTGGGTAAGTCGGAAATTGTTGTTCCGAGTCACAAGGAGTTGTGAGCCCACGGCTAGCTGTATCCCTGAACCATTGAAGGTCACACAAGTAATGGATTTTTAATCCCCGTTGAGATAATTAAATTTAAAGAGTTAAATTTAGTGAATAAAGAAGTGGGACTTCTTATTTAAAAGTAGAGGGAGTAAGATTTCCTAAAATGACATAGTGATGGACATTTTTGGAAATCACTGAATTCGGATTCAGAAAATTTATCTTGACTTTAAAAGATACAGAAATGGTTTCTGTACACATTGGTGAAATTGGTTTATCAATCTGAGTCACGATGAATTTTATATTAATTTCTGAATATGCGGGCTTTGCTTGTCAGGCTTGAACTTATGACTAATGGGTCCTAAGCTGTTAGCAGCCCATATTATAAATAAGTTTTTGCAGTACAGAAATTACACACAACACAGGCATAATTTTCGAAAACCTAGAGCCTCCTCTCTTAGGGTTTTCGGCCGCCCCCCTCCCCTACTGTGTTCGAGAATTTCAGTCTGCAAATTTCGAATTTGGAGTCTGAATTAGCAGATCAAATCTGTTATTTCTCTTCGTAGAAACTTCTGATAGACTTTCTAGTGCAGTCTATCAGAGGGATTAAACTTCTGTTCGTGGACCTGATTGAAGAAACGTTCGTTCATCAGTTCCAGGGATATACAACAAGAGCAGTTTAATCTGTTGGTGTCCATAATCTCGCTTCGAGAATTTAAGGTAAAATTTATATTGTTTAAATTTTATGTTATCAATTTTAATCGTAGTAATTTGATACCCATATGGAATCGTTCCATATAAAATTTTAAAACTTCCGCTGCACCGTGTATCACTTTCTTTTTCGATCCGGAGAACGACCGTGTTCCAACAGTGGTATCAGAGCCAGGTTGTTCTCGGATTTTACGATTAAAATTTATTCGATTGTACCGGCCTCGATTTTTCAGAAAAAAAATAAAAAAAAATTTTAAATTAAATTCCAGGGCAATCGGGCAGCGAGTGTCGCTGCCCAGGGCAGCGCACGGTGCTGCCCAGGGCAGCGATTGGCTGCCCACCTCCATGTGGGGAACCCTGTCCCACGTGGAGGCCGGGCTGCCCGGGATTGTTCCGGGCAGTCCGGAAATTTTAAAATTTAATTTTTTTGATTTTTTCAAATTTTTGAAATTTCAGTTTTTGGTCCGATTGAAAATTGTTTTGATTGGTCCACGAGGCATCAGATCAAATTGTTTGAGTCCGAAATTTTAAAAATTGATTTTTGGATAAATTTGAATTTTTGGAAAATTTATAAATTTTATCCATTAAATTAGATTTTATAAATTTAATAATTTTTGTACAATTGATAATAAAATATGATTTTATGTATAAAATTGGATTTTATATGTAAAATATGATTTTATGGATAAACTAGATAAAATATGATTTTATATAGAAAATAAGATTTTATGTATGAAATATGATTTTATCTATTTATAATTATTGCCATTGCATGATATCCAATAAATTAATTTTTGAATTAAATATTACTGGATAAGGATGATCGATTTCCATGACCAATATTATAGGTGTATGTTAGGTTGTTTACATTTGGTTTTAATTATTGTTGTTGGATTTATTAATGGGCCTGGTTTATGACCCAATATGAATTGTCATATGTAATAAAAGTGGGCCTGGTTTATGGCCCGTTCCCACCCCTTAAATATGTATCCCCTGCTTATCATCGAAATTTATTGTAAATTTTAGACTTAGTGGGAGATGAAGATTTGAAGACAAAGGTGGGCCCAGCAGACAATAAAGACCGAAGAAATGTAAATTGGAAGCTCAATGTAATAGGATTCAATTGCATACTTGCATATTACCTAGGATTGGACTTAGACTCGTGATTGGCAACCACGGGTCGATTAGTAATGGAATCGATCATCCTAAAATAATATATGATATTATTGTTGTATGCATGTTTAGACTAAATTGTATGAATCCCGCAAGAATACAAATTTTAAATGATGAGACAAATTTTTCGAAATTAAAATCCCTCATTTTAAATATGATTTAAAATTGATATCAAGATAAACAAAAGGGAATTTAAATATTGTTTAAATGTTCCTACCTTCCATCAACGATCAATGTATGAGATGCTACCCACGGATACGGCCCGACTCATATTATTGGGGGGGCCCGTTCGTCGGAAAGCTGTACATTGGATCGATACATGTTGTAAGTTGGATGGAACTCTCATGGGATTGGCTCATATTATTGGGGATCCACATGGCGACCGTCCATCACAATTTAATATTGATGGGTCATCTTGACGTGTCACAATAAACGACGTCATATTATTGGGCCCTTATTGGACATGAGGTAAAAACATGGAGGTTGCTTTGGAAGCAATTGAGCTCTATCATTTGAAAATTATGGTTGGCTGATATTATTCGGGACTATAGTTTGTCAATTGGACTCCATTTTCCCACTAAAGAAAATGTTTCTCGTTTTCACTAGAGGGTAGTGAAATCGTTAAAATTGTTGGAAAATGGTGATCAGATCAATCAGAATTGATACCCGGTGCAGCGGAAGTTTAAATTTTTTTTATATGGAACGATTCCATATCATGGGTATCAAAACTTTACGATTAAATTGTGTGTGTAAAAATTAAATAACAATTATAAATTTTTACCTCCAATCTCGAAACGAGATTATGGACACCATTAGATTACTCTGCTCTTGTTGTATATCCCAGGAACTGATGGACGAACAATTCTTAAATCAGGTCCACGAACAGAAGTTTAATCCCTCTGATAGATTGCACTAGAAAATCTATCAGAAGTTTCTACGAAGAGAATTAACGAATTTGATCCGTTAAACCAGACTGCAAATTAAAAATTCACAGGCTGGAATTTTTCGAGCAGAGTGAGGAGAAAGGGGGGGCGGCCACTTTTAAAAACACACAGCTAGGGTTTTCGAAAAAATTGTGAGCCTCTGTTGTGTAATTTATGTACTGCAATAACTTATTTATAATGTGGGCTGCAAACAGCTTAGGGCCCATTAGTCATAAGTTCAAGCCTGACAAAAAAAGCCCGCATGTTCAGAAATTAATATAAAATTCATCGTGACTCAGATTGATAAACCAATTTCACCAATGTCCACAGAAACCATTTCTGCATCTTTTAAAGTCAAGATAAATTTTCTGAATCCGAATTCAGTGATTTCCAAAAATGCCCATCCCTATGTCATTTTAGGAAATTTTACTCTTCTACTCTGATATAAGAAGTCCTACTTCATTGTTCATTAAATTTAACTCTTTAAATTTAACTATCTCAATGGGGATTAGAAATCCATTACTTGTGTGACCCTCAATGGTTCAGGGATACAGCTAGCCGTGGGCTCACAACTCCTTGTGACTCGGAACAACAATTTCCGACTTGCCCATCGAATCATGGTAAGAGCGCCTAGCAACATCGCCCCATGATTCCCTAGGTATCACTAATAGTGCCTGCAAGAACCAATAGATTTTGGTTAGCGTACAGTACGGTCCCTTCATCCATATATCCCAATCGAATCAACAACCATTGGTAAATCGAGAGTCGTTCGAGATTCGATAACTATGCAATACATCTTGAAGATCAAATAGTGACATCGCATGTGCTACTAAGAAACCATTTCTTAAAACACATCATGTACTCTGGCCAGAGATTCGTCACACTAATATCTCCTCAGATTGCATAGGATATCCACACTCGCAAGTATGTGGTGAATCCTTGACAACAAAGCATCGACTCCTATATGTGTCGTAACTGTACCCAATCCCGACACCTGATGACCCCAATAGAGTCGTAAACGAGTCAAAGCACAGTACTAGCATATAGAGTCTCAATGATGTTTCAAGTAGTAAGGACTAATGGTGTACAACCAAAACCGCGGACTTTATCCACTCGATAAGTGATAACTACTTGGAAAGTCCGGATAGGGTAGTTCGATCATTCATCGTATGAATATCCATTTGCATGCTTTGAACATATCTATGTTCCATACCAATGAAACGTGGTACTCGGCATCGCAAATGCTAGTCTCAATCTCGAGCGATCCTTATCCTTATTAACGGACGGCTCAATCGACTAGGAACTGTTTAGAATATACAGTGACTATAAGATGTGTTTCATGATAGCCATCCCCATGTGCCACCACATCTTACATACACTATAGTATATTCAAGGTCTTTATCAAAACAACAATAGTATATCACAATATAAAAATATGAAGAAAGATAAAGTCATTGTCATTATAAAAGTGTAAATTATATTAAACAAAAGATTGTTTATTCATAGAGTCATCAAAGCCCTTAGCCACAAGTTGGCTCACCGGGCACCCACTCTTTCAATCTCCCACTTGCTCTAAAGCCAACTAGTCATACTACGCAGTCCCATTGCTTCGCGATGTTTGTCAAATAATGGTCTTGGCAAGGGCTTAGTAAGTGGATCAGCGATATTGTCTGCAGAGGCCGGCCACTCTCTCGACAGTGATGTCTCCTCTTTCCACGATCTCCCGGATGATGTGGTATTTCCTCAGTACGTGTTTGGATCTTTGATGAGACCTTGGTTCCTTTGCCTGAGCAACGGCACCCATGTTGTCACAGTACACCGGGACTGGACCAACAACTTCCGGAATAACGCCCAACTCTTGGATGAAATTCCTCATTCAAACAGCCTCTTTAGCAGCAGCTGATGCCGCAATGTATTCTGCCTCAGTGGTGGAATCCGCTGTGGTGTCCTGCTTGGAACTCTTCCAAGAGACAACACCGCCATTGAGCATGAACACAAATCCAGAGGTTGACTTCGAGTCATCCACGTCACATTGGAAGCTAGAGTCGGTATAGCCTTCCAATTTCAGTTCTCTTCCTCCATATACCATGAACATATTCTTAGTCCTTCGTAAGTACTTAAGAATGTCCTTCACGGCTTTCCAATGCATTTGACCGGGATTAGCTTGATATCTGCTCGTGACACTCAAAGCAAATGCTACATCCGGTCTGGTAGATATCATCCCATACATGATACTACCAATGGCTGACGTATAGGTACATGTGTCATTTTCTCTATATCTTCATCAGTCTTGGGATACATGGACTTGGATAGAGAAACTCCATGACACATAGGTAGATGTCCTCTCTTGGACCCATCCATTAAAAACCTTTTCAATATTGTGTCGATGTAGGTTGCTTGAGTGAGTCCTATCATTCTCTTAGATCTATCTCTATAGATCTGTATCCCTAGAATATAGGATGCCTCACCCAAATCCTTCATCGAGAATCTACCTGATAACCATATCTTTGTTGACTGCAACATCCCTACATCATTCCCAATGAGTAGGATGTCATCAACATAAAGTACTAAGAATGTCACAGCATCCTTAACTACTTTCTTGTACACGCACGGTTCCTCCGGGTTGTTGATGAAACCAAAATCCTTTATTGTTTCATCAAATTTCTGGTTCCAACTTCTTGATGCTTGTTTGAGACCATAGATTGATCTCTGAAGCTTGCATACCTTATGCTCTCTTCCCATGGATGTGTATCCCTCAGGCTGAGTCATATAGATCTCTTCCTTAATGTTTCCATTAAGAAATGCAGTCTTCACATCCATTTGCCATATCTCATAGTCATACCAAGCAGCTATGGCAATAAGGATTCTTATGGACTTGAACATTGCAACTGGTGAAAAGGTTTCATCATAGTAAACTCCTTGTCTTTGAGAATAACCTTTCGCCACCAATCGTGCCTTGTAGGTCAATACCTTACCATCAGACCCAAGCTTTCTCTTGTAGATCCATTTACACCCTATTGGAACAATTCCATCGGGAGGATCTACTAAGGACCAAACTTGGTTTGTATGCATCGAATCTATTTCCGATTGCATAGCTTCAAGCCATAAATTTGAATCCGCATCAGAAATTGCTTCTTTGAAGTTTCTTGGATCACATCCAACGTCGGGTTCATCTTGATCCCCTTCAAGAAGAAGACCATATCGAATAGGAGGTCTAGAAATCCTCTCGGATCTTCTAAGTATAGGCGTGTCCTCTGAAGATTCTTGAGGTATGGGATCATTATTTTGTATTTCGGGTTCTTCTCGAATTTCTTCGAGTTCCATCATCTCGCCTTTCTTATCCGATAAGAACTCCTTCTCCAAGAAGGTGGCATTCCTCGAAACAAACACCTTTGTTTCAGCAGGATGATAGAAATAATATCCGATTGAATTCTTCGGATACCCTACAAAATAACATAAGGTGGATCGACTATCCAACTTATCTCCCACTATCTGCTTCACGTAAGCAGGACATCCCCAAATCCTCAAGTACGAATACTTAGGAGCTTTGCCATTCCATAACTCGTAAGGTGTTTTGTCCACTGCTTTGGTGTGGACGTTGTTCAACAACAACACCGCCGTTTCAAGCGCATAGCCCCAAAACGAAGGTGGAAGCTCAGTGAAGCTCATCATGGATCGAACCATGTCCAACAAAGTTCGATTACGACGCTCCGATACACCATTTAGCTGAGGTGTCATAGGAGGAGTCCACTGAGAGAGAATCCCATTCTCTTTCAGATAGTCCAAAAACTCGGTACTTAAGTATTCTCCACCTCGATCCGATCGAAGTGCTTTAATACTTTTACCTAGCTTGTTTTCTACTTCAGCCTTGAATTATTTGAACTTTTCAAATGCTTCAGACTTATATTTCATTAAATATAAATACCCATACCTAGAATGATCATCAGTAAAGGTAATGAAGTAGGTGTTGCCACATTTAGTACCAATCCTAAATGGACCGCAAACGTCTGTATGGATCAAATCCAACAGATTTTGACTACGCTCAGGTTTCCCTTTGAAAGGAGATTTAGTCATTTTTCCCTTTAGGCAGGACTCACAAGTAGGTAGAGAGTTAATATCAGACATATCAAACATGCTCTCTCCCACTAGCTTGTTCATCCTCCTTGAGGAAATATGACCTAGCCTAGCATGCCAAAGGTTTGCCGGGTTTTGACTATCGTCCTTCCTTTTAATTGTTGTTACCGGTTTATCAACATAATTAATTGGAACGTCTTTTAATTTTAAGCTATGTAGATCGTTTTCAAGTTGTCCATTTCCAATCAAACATTCATTCTTGTAAATATTGCAAATCCCATTTACAAAATTGCAAGAAAGACCATCTCTATCAAACATAGAAATAATGTTTTAATGAAATCTTTGGCACAAATAAAAATATCTTTCTCATAATACAACTTAAAATTGGTTTGCAAAATTTAAACAAATATTTCCCATAGCTATGGATTTAACTCTGGAACCATTCCCGAGCTTTGACTGGGTCTCACCCATCCTTAGCCTATTACTTATTGTCATCATTTGCAACTCAATGCAAATGTGAGATCTACATCTGGTATCCAATACCCAAGAAGTAGTATTAAGAAAAACATTTATTTCAATGTAAAACATACCCTTTGCAGTTCGCAACTGCTCGAGGTATTCCTTGCAGTTACGTTTCCAATGACCGGATTTCTTGCAGTGATGGCAAACTTGTTTAGACTTGTCCAATTTTGCATGTAACATTTGGCCTTGAGATCATGGTCCAACCATTTCTCTAGTTCGGCCAACCTTTCGGCAGTTACATCAGTCGGGACTGTTTTCGGAGAAGCCTTTTCTAACACTTAGAAAATCTTTTCCGAACTTAGGACAATCTTAACTTATGGAATCATTCTGTATTGTTTGCACCAGTCAGTTTATTTTGCTCGAGAATAGAGAATAGTGGATTGCGTGAATTCATCTTAATGAAATACTGAGATGAAACAGACAATTATCGGTGATTGTTTAATTAATTTATTAAGACATAAAATATGGCAAAATTTATTTTATGAATCTCACTCCCACTATTTTAACGATTTCACTACCCTCTAGTGAAAACGGGAAACTGTTTTTCTTAGTGGAAACATGGAGTCCAATTGACAAACTATGGTCCCGAATAATATCAGCCAACCATAATTTTCAAAAGGTAGAGCCCAATTGCTTCCAAAGCAACCTCCACGTTTTTACCTCATGTCCAATAAGGGCCCAATAATATGACGCCGTTTATTGTGACATGTCAAGATGACCCATCAATATTAAGTTGTGATGGACGGTCGCCATGTGGATCCCCCAATAATATGAGCCGATCCCATGGGAGTTCCACCCAACTTACAACATTTGTCGATCCAATGTACAGATTTCCGACGAACGGGCCCCCCCAATAATATGAGCCGGATCGTATCCGCGGGTAGCATCTCATACATTGATCGTTGATGGAAGGTAGGAACATTTAAATAATATTTAAATTTCCTTTATTTATCTTGATATCAATTTTAAATCATATTTAAAATGAGGGATTTAAATTTTGAAAATTTGTCTCATCATTTATAATTTGTATGCTTGCGGGATTCATACAATTTAGTCTAAAACATGCATACAACGATAATATCATATATTATATAGGATGATCGATTCCATTTCTAATCGACCCGTGGTTGCCAATCACGAGTCTAAGTCCAATCCTAGGTAATATGCAGGTATGCAATGCAATCCTATTACATTGAGCTTCCAATTTACATTTTTTCTGTCTTTATTGTCTGCTGGGCCCATCTCCATCTTCAAATCTTCATCTCCCACTAAGTCTAATGTATTTACAATAAATAACTATGACAAGTAGGGGATACATTTTAAGGGGTGGGAACGGGCCATAAACCAGGCCCACTTTTATTACATATGACAATTCATATTGGGCCATAAACCAGGCCCATTAATAAATCCAACAACAATAAAAACAAATGTAAATTCCGAACATACACCTACAAAATTGGTCATGGCAATCGATCATCCTTATCCAATAATATTTAATTCAAAATTAATTTATTGGATAACATGCAATGACAATTTAAATTAAAAGGATAAAATCATATTCCATATATAAACTCTTATTTTACGTACAAAATCATATTTTATCTTTTTATCAAATAACATCATATTTTACATATAAAATCCAATTTTATACATAAAATCATATTTTACTCAATATTTCCATAAGATCGTATCTTATCATCAATTGTACCAAAAATAATTAATTTCATAAAATCTGATTTAACGGATAAAATCTATAAATTTTCCAAAAATTCAAATTTATCCAAAAATCAATTTTAAAATTTTCAGACTCGAAAAATTTGATCCGACGCCTCGTGGACCAATCAAAAACAATTTTCGATCGGACCAAAATAGAATTTTAACATATTAAAATTTTAATTTAACGTGGACCAATCAAAAGAGAATTAACGAATTAGATAAGTTAAACCAGACTGCAAATTCAAAATTCACAGGCTGAAATTTTTCGAGCAGAGTGAGGAGAAAGGGGGGGCGGCCACTTTTAAAAACACACAGCTAGGGTTTTCGAAAATTGTGAGCCTCTATTGTGTAATTTTTGTACTGCAATAACTTATTTATAATGTGGGCTGCTAACAGCTTAGAGCCCATTAGTCATAAGTTCAAGTTTGACAAGCAAAGCCCGCATGTTCAGAAATTAATATAAAATTCATCGTGACTCAGATTGATAAACCAATTTCACCAATGTGCACAGAAACCATTTCTGCATCTTTTAAAGTCAAGATAAATTTTCTGAATTCGAATTCAGTGATTTCCAAAAATGCCCATCCCTATGTCATTTTAGGAAATTTTACTCTTCTACTCTGATATAAGAAGTCCTACTTCATTGTTCATTAAATTTAACTCTTTAAATTTAACTATCTCAACGGGGATTAGAAATCCATTACTTGTGTGACCCTCAATGGTTCAGGGATACAGCTAGCCGTGGGCTCACAACTCCTTGTGACTCGGAACAACAATTTTCGACTTGCCCATCGAATCATGGTAAGAGCGCCTAGCAACATCGCCCCATGATTCCCTAGGTATCACTAATAGTGTCTGCAAGAACCAATAGATTTTGGTTAGCGTACAGTACGGTCCCTTCATCCATATATCCCCATCGAATCAACAACCATTGGTAAATCGAGAGTCGTTCGAGATTCGATAACTATGCAATACATCTTGAAGATCAAATAGTGACATCGCATGTGCTACTAAGAAACCATTTCTTAAAACACATCATGTACTCTGGCCAGATATTCGTCACACTAATATCTCCTCAGATTGCATAGGATATCCACACTCGCAAGTATGTGGTGAATCCTTGACAACAAAGCATCGACTCCTATATGTGTCGTAACTGTACCCAATCCCGACACCTGATGACCCCAATAGAGTCGGTAAATGAGTCAAAGCACAGTACTAGCATATAGAGTCTCAATGATATTTCAAGTAGTAAGGACTAATGGTGTACAACCAAAACCGCGGACTTTATCCACTCGATAAGTGATAACCACTTGGAAAGTCCGGATAGGGTAGTTCGATCATTCATCGTATGAATATCCATTTGCATTCTTAGAACATCTCTATGTTCCATACCAATGAAACGTGGTACTTTGCATCGCAAATGCTAGTCTTAATATCGAGCGATCCTTATCCTTATTAACGGACGGCTCAATCGACTAGAAACTGTTCAGAATATACAGTGACTATAAGATGTGTTTCATGATAGCCATCCCCATGTGCCACCACATCTTACATACACTATAGTATATTCAAGGTCTTTATCAAAACAACAATAGTATATCACAATATAACAATATGAAGAAAGATAAAGTCATTGCCATTATAAAAGTGTAAATTATATTAAACAAAAGATTGTTTATACATAGAGTCATCAAAGCCCTTAGCCACAAGTTGGCTCACCGGGCACCCACTCTTTCAAAAATAGTGGGAGTGAGATTCATAAAATAAATTTCTCCTTATTTTATGTCTTAGTAAATTAATTAAACAATCACTGATTATTTTCTGTTTCTTTTCAGTATTTCATTAAGATGAATTCGCGCAATCCACTATTCTCTATTCTCGAACAAAACAAACTGACTGGTGCAAACTATACGGAATGGTTCCGTATGTTGAAGATTGTCTTGACCTCGGAGAAGATGTTCTACGTGTTAGAAAAATCTTCTCCGAAGGAAGCACCAGCTGATATAAGTCCGGAAGAGTTGGCCAAACTTGATAAATGGTGGGACCATGATATCAAGACCAAATTCTATATGCAAGCTTCGATGTCTGATGAACTCCAGAGGCGATTTGAGGATACCGTGAATGCTGCTGACATTCACGCACAACTCAAGAAACTTTTTGGGGCTCAATCGAGAGCTGAAAGGTTCGCTACTGTAAAAGAGTTAATGACGTGTCGCATGCGTGAAGGGACTTTGGTCCGTGATCATGGGGTACGCGTGATTTGGCTCATTCAGAAGTTGGTAACGCTTGAATTGGTATTGGAGCATGAACTCAATGTGGACTTATTACTTCTCTCTCTTCCTTCATCGTTTGACGGTTTTGTGGTGAATTTCAATATGAACAAGATAGAGGTCTCCCTTGAAGAGATGGTCAATATGCTTGTAACTTATGAAGCCACTTTAAAAAAGAATAAACCGGTTCTCTTGGTGGGCTCCTCTTCTTCTGCTAAGAAGGGGCCAAGTACAAAGGGTAAGAAATGTTCTGCCCCATCCAAGAAAACCGGACCCGAGAAGAAGAACAAGACAAAGGCTTCAAACATGAAAAAATCCAAGGATGTTTGCCATCACTGCTAGAAACCCGGTCATTGGAAACGTAACTGCAAGAAATATCTCGAGCAGTTGCGAACTGCGAAGGGTATGTTTTATATTGAAATAAATGTTTCACTTAATACTACTTCTTGGGTATTGTATACCGGATGTGGATCTCACATTTGCAAGGATTTGCAGGTGATGACAAGAAGTCGCAAGCTTAGGATGGGTGAGACCCAGCTGAGGCTCGGAAATGGTTCTCGAGTTGAAGCCAAATCTGTGGGAGACATTTGTTTAATTTTGCAGAATGATTTTAAGTTATTTTTGAGAGATGCTTTATATGTGCCAGATTTGGTTAAAAACATTATTTCTATTTCTATGCTTGATAGAGATGATTTTTCTTGCAATTTTGTGAATGAGATTTGTAATATTTACAAGAATAAATGTTTAATTGGATGTGGAAAACTTGAAAACGATCTATATAACTTAAAATTAAAAGACGTTCCAATTATTTATGTTGATAAACCGGTAACAACAAATAAAAGGAAAATTGATAATCAAAACCCGGCAAACCTTTGGCATGCTAGGCTAGGTCATATTTCTTCAAGGAGGATGAACAAGCTAGTGGGAGAGGGCATGTTTGATATGTCTGATATTAACTCTCTACCTACTTGTGAGTCCTGCCTCAAAGGAAAAATGACTAAATCTCCTTTCAAAGGAAAGCCAGAGCATAGCCAAAATCTATTGGATTTGATCCATACAGATGTTTGCGGACCATTTAGTATTGGTACAAAATTTGGTCACACCTACTTCATTACCTTTACTGATGATTATTCTAGGTATGGGTACTTATATTTGATGAAATATAAGTCTGAATCATTTGAAAAGTTCAAAGAATTCAAGGCTGAAGTAGAAAACAAAATAGGTAAGAGTATTAAAGCACTTCGATCAGATCGAGGTGGAGAATACTTAAGTACCGAGTTCTTGGATTATCTAAAAGAGAATGGAATTCTCTCTCAGTGGACTCCTCCTATGACACCTCAGCTAAATGGTGTTTCGGAGCGTCGCAATCGAACCTTGTTGGACAT
Source organism: Henckelia pumila (assembly GCF_033568475.1). Lineage (NCBI taxonomy): Eukaryota > Viridiplantae > Streptophyta > Magnoliopsida > Lamiales > Gesneriaceae > Henckelia > Henckelia pumila. Next base: position 36,925,160 of record NC_133120.1, on the reverse strand, counting down.
GGTTCGATCTATGATGAGCTTCACTGAGCTCCCACCTTCGTTTTGGGGCTATGCTCTTAAAACAGCGGTATTGTTGTTGAACAACGTCCACACTAAAGAAGTGGACAAAACACCATACGAGTTATAGAATGACAAAGCTCCTAAGTATTCGTACTTGAAGATTTGGGGATGCCCTGCTTACGTGAAACAGACAGTGGGAGATAAGTTGGATAGTCGATCCACCTTATATTATTTTGTAGGGTATCCGAAGAATTCAATCGGATATTATTTCTATCATCCTACTGAAAAAAAGTGTTTGTTTCAAGGAATGCCACCTTCTTGGAGAAGGAGTTCTTATTGGATAAGAAAGGCGAGATGATGGAACTCGAAGAAATTCGAGAAGAACCCGAGATACAAAATAACGATCCAATACCTCAAGAATCATCACAAGACACGCCTATTACTAGAAGATCCGAGAGGACTTCTAGGCCTCCTATTAGATATGGTTTTCTTCTTGAAGGGGATCAAAGTGAACCCGACATTGGATGTGATCCAAGAAACTTCAAGGAAGCAATTTCTGATGCGGATTTGTATTTATGGCTTGAAGCTATGCAGTCAGAAATAGATTCGATGCATACAAACCAAGTTTGGTCTTTAGTAGATCCTCCCGATGGAATTGTTCCAATAGGGTATAAATGGATCTACAAGAGAAAACTTGGGCCTGATGGTAAGGTACTGACCTACAAGGCACGATTGGTTGCAAAAGGTTACACTCAAAGACAAGGTGTTGACTATGATGAAAATTTTTCACTAGTCGCAATGTTCAAGTTCATAAGAATCCTTATTGCCATTGCTGCATGGTATGACTATGAGATATGGCAAATGGATGTGAAGACTGCATTCCTTAATGAAAACATTAAGGAAGAGATCTATATGATGCAGCCCAAGGTATTCACATCCATGGGAAGCGAGCATAAGGTATGTAAGCTTCAGAGATCGATCTATGGTCTCAAACAGGCATAAAAAAGTTGGAACCAGAAATTTGATGAAACAATAAAGGATTTTGGTTTCATCAAGAACCCGGAGGAACCATGCGTGTACAAGAAAGTAGTTAAGGATGCGGTAACATTCTTAGTACTTTATGTTGATGACATCCTACTCATTGGGAATGATGTAGGGATGTTGCAGTCAACAAAGATATGGTTGTCAGGTAGATTCTCGATGAAGGATTTGGGTGAGGCGTCCTATATTCTAGGGATACAGATCTATAGAGATAGATCTAAGAGAATGATAGGACTCACTCAAGCTACCTACATCGACACTATATTGAAAAGGTTTTCAATGGATGAGTCCAAGAGAGGACATCTACCTATGTGTCATGGAGTCTTTCTATCCAAGTCTATGTGTCCCAAGACTGACGATGTTGGAAAACGGTGTTCAGATCAATCAGAATTGATACTTGGTGAAGCGGAAGTTTTAAAATTTTACATGGAACGATTCCATATCATGGGTATCAAAACTTTACGATTAAATTGTGCGTGTAAAAATTAAATAACAATTAAATTTTTACCTTGAATCTCGAAACGAGATTATGGACACCAACAGATTACTCTGCTCTTGTTGTATATCCCAGGAACTGATGGACGAACAATTCTTCAATCAGGTCCACGAACAGAATTTTAATCCCTCTGATAGACTGCACTAGAAAGTCTATCAGAAGTTTCTACGATGAGATAGAACAGATATGATCTGTAAATCAGTATGCAAATTCAAAAATTCACAGACTGGATTTTCGAACTCTGTAGGGGAGGGGGGCGGCCGAATTCTCAAGAGAGGAGGCTCTCTAGGTTTTCAAAATTATGACCTCTGTTGTATAATTTCTGTACTGCAATAACTTATTTATAATGTGGGCTGCTAACAGCTTAGGGCCCATTAGTCATAAGTTCAAGCTTGACAAGCAAAGCCCGCATGTTCAGAAATTAATATAAAATTCATCGTGACTCAGATTGATAAACCAATTTCACCAATGTGCACAGAAACCATTTCTGCATCTTTTAGAGTCAAGATAAATTTTTTGAATCCGAATTCAGTGGTTTCCAAAAATGTCCATCACTATGTCATTTTAGGAAATCTTATTCCCTCTACTCTTAAATAAGAAGTCCCACTTCTTTATTCACTAAATTTAACTCTTTAAATTTAATTATCTCAACGGGGATTAAAAATCTATTACTTGTGTGACCCTCAATGGTTCAGGGATACAGCTAGCCGTGGGCTCACAACTCCTTGTGACTCGAAACAACAATTTCCGACTTGCCCATCGAATCATGGTAAGAGCGCCTAGCAACATCGCCCCATGATTCCCTAGGTATCACTGATAGTGCCTGCAAGAACCAATAGATTTTGGTTAGCGTACAGTACGGTCCCTTCATCCATATATCCCAATCGAATCAACAACTATTGGTAAATCGAGAGTCGTTCGAGATTCGATAACTATGCAATGCTTCTTGAAGATCAAATAGTGACATCGCATGTGCTACTAAGAAACCATTTCTTAAAACACATCATGTACTCTGGCCAGAGATTCGTCACACTAATATATCCTCAGATTGCATAGGATATCCACACTAGCAAGTATGTGGTGAATCCTTGACAACAAAGCATCGACTCCTATATGTGTCGTAACTGTACCCAATCCCGACACCTGATGACCCCAATAGAGTCGGTAAACGAGTCAAAGTACAGTACTAGCATATAGAGTCTCAATGATGTTTCAAGTAGTAAGGACTAATGGTGTACAACCAAAACCGCGGACTTTATCCACTCGATAAGTGATAACCATTTGGAAAGTCCGGATAGGGTAGTTCGATCATTCATCGTATGAATATCCATTTGCATGCTTTGAACATCTCTATGTTCCATACCAATGAAACGCGGTACTCGGCATCGCAAATGCTAGTCTCAATCTTGAGCGATCCTTATCCTTATTTGCGGACGGCTCAATTGACTAGGAACTGTTTAGAATATACAGTGACTATAAGATGTGTTTCATGATAGCCATCCCCATATGCCACCACATCTTACATACACTATAGTATATTCAAGGTCTTCATCTAAACATCTTATAGTATGTCACAACATAATAATATGATAAAAGATAAAGTAAATTCCATTATAAAAGTGTAAATTATATTAAACAAAAGATTGTTTATACATAGAGTCATAAAAGCCCTTAGCCACAAGTTGGCTTACCACGCACCCACTCTTTTAATCTCCCACTTGCCCTAAAGCCAACTAGTCATACTACGTAGTCCCATTGCTTCGCGATGTTTATCAAATAATGGTCCTGGCAAGGGCTTAGTAAGTGGATCAGCGATATTGTCTGCAGAGGCCACTCTCTCGACAGTGATGTCTCCTCTTTCCACGTTCTCCCGGATGATGTGGTATTTCCTCAGTACGTGTTTGGATCTTTGATGAGACCTTGGTTCCTTTGCCTGAGCAATGGCACCCGTGTTGTCACAGTACACCAGGACTGGACTAAAAGCTTCAGGAATGACGCCCAAATCTTGGACGAAATTCCTCATCCAAACGGCCTCTTTAGCAGCAGCTGATGCCGCAATGTATTCTGCCTCAGTGGTGGAATCCACTGTGGTGTCCTGCTTGGAACTCTTCCAAGAGACAGCACCGTCATTGAGCATGAACACAAATCCAGAGGTTGACTTCGAGTCATCCACGTCACTTTGGAAGCTAGAGTCGGTGTAGCCTTCCAATCTCAATTCTCTTCTTCCATATACCATGAACATATTCTTAGTCCTTCGTAAGTACTTAAGAATGTCCTTCACGGCTTTCCAATGCATTTGACCGGGATTGGCTTGATATCTGCTCGTGACACTCAGAGCAAATGCTACATCCGGTCTGGTAGATATCATCCCATACATGATACTACCTATGGCTGACGCATATGGTACATGTGTCATTTTCTTTATCTCTTCATCAGTCTTGGGATACATGGACTTGGATAGAGAAACTCCATGACACATAGGTAGATGTTCTCTCTTGGACCCATCCATTGAAAACCTTTTCAATATGGTTTCGATGTAAGTTGATTGAGTGAGTCCTATCATTCTTTTAGATATATCTCTATAGATCTGTATCCCTAGAATATAGGATGCCTCACCCAAATCCTTCATCGAGAATCTACCTGATAACCATATCTTTGTTGACTGCAACATCCCTACATCATTCCCAATGAGTAAGATGTCATCAACATAAAGTACTAAGAATGTCACAACATCCTTAACTATTTTCTTGTACACGCATGGTTCCTCCGGGTTCTTGATGAAACCAAAATCCTTTATTGTTTCATCAAATTTCTGGTTCCAACTTCTTGATGCTTGTTTGAGACCATAGATCGATCTCTGAAGCTTGCATACCTTATGCTCGCTTCCCATGGATGTGAATCCCTCGGGCTGCATCATATAGATTTCTTCCTTAATGTTTCCATTAAGAAATGCAGTCTTCACATCCATTTGCCATATCTCAAAGTCATACCATGCTGCTATGGCAATAAGAATTCTTATGGACTTGAACATTGCAACTGGTGAAAAGGTTTCATCATAGTCAACTCCTTGTCTTTGAGTATAACCTTTCGCCACCAATCGTGCCTTGTAGGTCAGTACCTTTCCACCAAGCCCAAGTTTTCTCTTATAGATCCATTTACACCCTATTGGAACAATTTCATTGGGAGGATCTACTAAAGTCCAAACTTGGTTTGTATGCATCGAATCTATTTCCGACTACATAGCTTCAAGCCATAAATTTGAATCCGCATCAGAAATTTCTTCCTTGAAGTTTCTTGGATCACATCCAATGTCGGGTTCATCTTGATACCCTTCAAGAAGAAGACCATATCGAATAGGAGGTCTAGAAGTTCTCTCGGATCTTCTAGGTATAGGCGTGTCCTCTGAAGATTCTTGAGGTATGGGATCATTATTTTGTATTTCGGGTTCTTCTCGAATTTCTTCGAGTTTCATCATCTCGCCTTTCTTATCCAATAAGAACTCCTTCTCCAAGAAGGTGGCATTCCTTGAAACAAACACTTTTGTTTCAGTAGGATGATAGAAATAATATCCGATTGAATTCTTCGGATACCCTACAAAATAACATAAGGTGGATCGACTATCCAACTTATCTCCCACTGTCTGCTTCACGTAAGCAGGACATCCCCAAATCCTCAAGTACAAATACTTAGGAGCTTTGCCATTCCATAAGTCGTATGGTGTTTTATCCACTGCTTTGGTGTGGACGTTGTTCAACAACAAAACCGCCGTTTCAAGCGCGTAGCCCCAAAACGATGGTGGGAGCTCAGTGAAGCTCATCATGGATCGAACCATGTCCAACAAGGTTCTATTACGACGCTCCGAAACACCATTCAGCTGTGGTGTCATAGGAGGAGTCCACTGAGAGAGAATCCCATTCTCTTTTAGATAGTCCAAAAACTCGGCACTTAAGTATTCTCCACCACGATCCGATCGAAGTGCCTTAATACTTTTGCCTAGTTTGTTTTCTACTTCAGCCTTGAATTCTTTGAACTTTTCAAATGCTTCAGACTTATATTTCATTAAATATAAATACCCATACCTTGAATAATCATCAGTAAAGGTAATGAAGTAGGTGTGGCCAAATTGAGTACCAATTCTAAATGGACCACAAACATCTGTATGGATCAAATCCAACACATTTTGACTACGCTCAGGTTTCCCCTTGAATGGAGATTTAGTCATTTTTCCTTTCAGGCAGGATTCACAAGTAGGTAGAGAGTTAATATCAGACATATCAAACATGCCCTCTCCCACTAGCTTGTTCATCCTCCTTGAGGAAATATGACCTAGCCTAGCATGCCAAAGATTTGCCGGGTTTTGACTATCGTTTTTCCTTTTATTTGTTGTTACCGGTTTATCGACATAATTTATTGGAACGTATTTTAATTTGAAGTTATATAGATCGTTTTCAAGTTGTCCATTTCCAATCAAACATTCATTCTTGTAAATATTGCAAATCCCATTCACAAAATTGCAAGAAAAACCATCTCTATCAAGCATAGAAACAGAAATAATGTTTTTAATCAAGTCTGGAACAAATAAAACATCTCTCAAAAGTAACTTAAAATCGTTCTGCAAAATTAAATAAACGTCTCCCACAGCTTTGGCTTCAACTCTAGAACCATTTCCGAGCCTCAGCTGGGTCTCACCCATTCTAAGCTTGCGACTTCTTGTCATCACCTGCAAATCATTGCAAATGTGAGATCCACATCCGGTATCCAATACCCAAGAAGTAGTATTAAGTGAAACATTTATTTCAATATAAAACATACCCTTCGCAGTTCGCAACTGCTCTAGATATTCCTTGCAGTTACGTTTCCAATGACCGGGTTTCTTGCAGTGATGACAAACATCCTTGGACTTTTCCATGTTTGAAGCCTTTGTCTTGTTCTTCTTCTCGGGTCCGGTTTTCTTGGATGGGGCAGAACGTTTCTTACCCTTTGTACTTGGCCCCTTCTTAGCAGAAGAAGAGGAGCCCACCAAGAGAACCGGTTTATCCTTCTTTAAAGTGGCTTCATAAGTTACAAGCATATTGACCATCTCTTCAAGGGAGGCCTCTATCTTGTTCATATTGAAATTCACCACAAAACCGTCAAACGATGAAGGAAGAGAGAGAAGTAATAAGTCCACATTGAGTTCATGCTCCAATACCAAATCAAGCGTTACCAACTTCTGAATGAGCCAAATCACGCGTACCCCATGATCACGGACCAAAGTCCCTTCACGCATGCGACACGTCATTAACTCTTTTACAGTAGCGAACCTTTCAGCTCTCGATTGAGCCCCAAAAAGTTCCTTGAGTTGTACGTGAATGTCAGCAGCATTCACGGTATACTCAAATCGCCTCTGGAGTTCATCAGACATCGAAGCTTGCATATAGCATTTGGCCTTGATATCATGGTCCCACCATTTATCAAGTTTGGCCAACTCTTCCGGACTTATATCAGCTGGTGCTTCCTTCGGAGGAGATTTTTCTAACACGTAGAACATCTTCTCCGAGGTCAAGACAATCTTCAACTTACGGAACCATTCCGTATAATTTGCGCCAGTCAGTTTATTTTGTTCGAGAATAGAGAATAGTGGATTGCGCGAATTCATCTTAATGAAATACTGAAAAGAAACAGACAATAATCAGTGATTGTTTAATTAATTTACTAAGACATAAAATAGGCAAAATTTATTTTATGAATCTCACTCCCACTATTTTAACGATTTCACTACCCTCTAGTGAAAACGAGAAACATTTTCTTTAGTGGGAACATGGAGTCCAATTGACAAACTATAGTCCCGAATAATATCAGCCAACCATAATTTTCAAAAGATAGAGCCCAATTGCTTCCAAAGCAACCTCCACGTTTTTACCTCATGTCCAATAAGGGCCCAATAATATGACGCCGTTTATTGTGACACGTCAAGATGACCCATCAATATTAAGTTGTGATGGACGGTCGCCATGTGGATCCCCAATAATATGAGCAAATCCCATGGGAGTTCCACCCAACTTACAACATGTGTCGATCCAATGTACAACTTTCCGACGAACGGGCCCCCCCAATAATATGAGCCGGACCATATCCACGGAAAGCATCTCATACATTGATCGTTGATGGAAGGTAGGAACATTTAAACAATATTTAAATTCCCTTTATTTATCTTGATATCAATTTTAAATCATATTTAAAATGAGGGATTTTAATTTTGAAAATTTGTCTCATCATTTAAAATTTGTATGCTTGCGGGATTCATACAATTTAGTCTAAACATGCATACAACGATAATATCATATATTATATTTTAGGATGATCGATTCCATTACTAATCGACCCGTGGTTGCCAATCACGAGTCTAAGTCTAATCCTAGGTGATATGCAAGTATGCAATGCAATCCTATTACATTGTGCTTCCAATTTACATTTCTTCAGTCTTTATTGTCTGCTGGGCCCACCTTCATCTTCTAATCTTCATCTCCCACTAAGTATAATGTATTTACAATAAATAACTATGACAAGTAGGGGATACATTTTAAGGGGTGGGAACGGGCCATAAACCAGGCCCACTTTCATTACATATGACAATTCATATTGGGCCATAAACCAGGCCCATTAATAAATCCAACAACAATAAAAACAAATGTAAATTCCCTAACATACACCTACAAAATTGGTCATGGTAATCGATCATCCTTATCCAATAATGTTTAATTCAAAATTAATTTATTGGATAACATGCAATGGCAATTAAATTAAAAAGGATAAAATCATATTCCATATATAAAATCTTATTTTACATACAAAATCATATTTTACCTTTTTATCAAATAAAATCATATTTTACATATAAAATCCAATTTTATACATAAAATCATATTTTACTCAATATTTCCATAAGATCATATCTTATCATCAATTGTACCAAAAATAATTAATTTCATAAAATCTGATTTAACGGATAAAATCTATAAATTTTCCAAAAATTCAAATTTATCCAAAAATCAATTTTAAAATTTTCGGACTCGAACAATTCGATCCGATGCCTCGTGGACCAATCAAAAACACTTTTCGATCGGACCAAAAATAGAATTTTAACATATTAAAATTTTAATTAAAAATAAAAATTAATTATCCCGGGCCGCCCGGGACATTCCCGGCAGCCCGTCGCTGCCCCTTGGGCAGCGACGTTCGCTGCTCCGGGTTTGCCCATTAATTTTAAAATTATAAAATCCTTTTGTTTCAAAAAACCAAGGCTTAAAATTTTTTGTACAATCGATTAATTTAATCGCTTGATCTGAGCAACCTGGCTCTGATACCACTGTTGGAAAACGGTGTTCAGATCAATTAGAATTGATACCCGGTGCAGCGGAAGTTTTAAAATTTTATATGGAACGATTCCATATCATGGGTATCAAAACTTTACGAGTAAATTGTGCGTGTAAAAATTAAATAACAATTAAATTTTTACCTTGAATCTCGAAACGAGATTATGGACACCAACAGATAACTCTGCTCTTGTTGTATATCCCAGGAACTGATGGACGAACAATTCTTCAATCAGGTCCACGAACAGAAGTTTAATCCCTCTGATAGACTGCACTAAAAAGTCTATCAGAAGTTTCTACGATGAGATAGAACAGATATGATCTGTTAAATCAGTCTGCAAATTCAAAAATTCACAGACTGGATTTTCGAACTCTGTAGGGGAGGGGGGCGACCGAATTCTCAAGAGAGGAGGCTCTCTAGGTTTTCGAAATTATGACCTCTGTTGTATAATTTCTGTACTGCAATAACTTATTTATAATGTGGGCTGCTAATAGCTTAGGGCCCATTAGTCATAAGTTCAAGTCTGTCAAGCAAAGCCCGCATGTTCAGAAATTAATATAAAATTCATCGTGACTCAGATTGATAAAACAATTTTACCAATGTGCACAGAAACCATTTCTGCATCTTTTAGAGTCAAGATAAATTTTCTGAATCCGAATTCAGTGGTTTCCAAAAATGCCCATCACTATGTCATTTTAGGAAATCTTATTCCCTCTACTCTTAAATAAGAAGTCCCACTTCTTTATTCACTAAATTTAACTCTTTAAATTTAATTATCTCAACGGGGATTAAAAATCCATTACTTGTGTGACCCTCAATGGTTCAGGGATACAGCTAGCCGTGGGCTCACAACTCCTTGTGACTCGGAACAACAATTTCCGACTTGCCCATCGAATCATGGTAAGAGCGCCTAGCAACATCGCCCCATGATTCCCTAGGTATCACTGATAGTGCCTGCAAGAACCAATAGATTTTGGTTAGCGTACAGTACGGTCCCTTCATCCATATATCCCGATCGAATCAACAACTATTGGTAAATCGAGAGTCATTCGAGATTCGATAACTATGCAATGCTTCTTGAAGATCAAATAGTGACATCGCATGTGCTACTAAGAAACCATTTCTTAAAACACATCATGTACTCTGGCCAGAGATTCTTCACACTAATATCTCCTCAGATTGCATAGGATATCCATACTAGCAAGTATGTGGTGAATCCTTGACAACAAAGCATCGACTCCTATATGTGTCGTAACTGTACCCAATCCCGATACCTGATGACCCCAATAGAGTCGGTAAACGAGTCAAAGTACAGTACTAGCATATAGAGTCTCAATGATGTTTCAAGTAGTAAGGACTAATGGTGTACAACCAAAACCGCGGACTTTATCCACTCGATAAGTGATAACCACTTGGAAAGTCCGGATAGGTTAGTTCGATCATTCATCGTATGAATATCCATTTTCATGCTTTGAACATCTCTATGTTCCATACCAATGAAACGTGGTACTCGGCATCGCAAATGCTAGTCTCAATCTTGAGCGATCCTTATCCTTATTTGCGGACGGCTCAATTGACTAGGAACTGTTTAGAATATACAGTGACTATAAGATGTGTTTCATGATAGCCATCCCCATGTGCCACCACATCTTACATACACTATAGTATATTCAAGGTCTTCATCTAAACATCTTATAGTATGTCACAACATAATAATATGATAAAAGATAAAGTAAATGCCATTATAAAAGTGTAAATTATATTAAACAAAAGATTGTTTATACATAGAGTCATAAAAGCCCTTAGCCACAAGTTGGCTCACCGGGCACCCACTCTTTCAGACGAAGAGATAGAGAAAATGACACACATACCATATGCGTCAGCCATAGGGAGTATCATGTATGGGATGATATCTACCAGACCGGATGTGGCATTTGCTCTGAGTGTCACGAGCAGATATCAAGCCAATCTCGATAAAATGCATTGGAAAGCCGTGAAGGATATTCTTAAGTACTTGAGAAGAACTAAGAATGTATTCATGGTTTATGGAGGAAGAGATCTGAAATTGGAAGGCTATACCGACTCTAGCTTCCAAAGTGACGTGGATGACTCGAAGTCAACCTCTGGATTTGTGTTCATGCTCAATGGCGGTGCTGTCTCTTGGAAGAGTTCCAAGCAGGACACCACAGCGGATTCCACCACTGAGGCAAAATACATTGCGGCATCAGCTGCTGCTAAAGAGGCCGTTTGGATGAGGAATTTCGTCCAAGAGTTGGGCGTTATTCCTAAAGCTGTTGGTCCAGTCCCGGTGTACTGTGACAACACGGGTACCGTTGCTCAGGCAAAGGAACCAAGGTCTCATCAAAGATCCGAACACGTACTGAGGAAATACCACATCATCCGGGAGATCGTGGAAAGAGGAGACATCACTGTCGAGAGAGTGGCCTCTGCAGACAATATCGCTGATCCACTTACTAAGCCCTTGCCAGGACCATTATTTGACAAACATCGCGAAGCAATGAGACTACGTACTATGACTAGTTGGCTTTAGGGCAAGTGAGAGATTGAAAGAGTAGATGCCCCGCTAGCCAACTTGTGGCTAAGGGCTTTGAGAGTCTTTTTTTGTTAACAATCTTTGTTTAATATAATATACATTCTTTAAATGGCGTTCACTTTATCTTATTATTATATAATGATATACTATTGCTATTTTGATAAAGACCTTGAATATACTAAAGTAAGATGAGATAGTGAATATAGAGAGATCACTGTCATGAAACACATTTTATGTTCACTGTATATTCTAAACAGTTCCTAGTCAATTGAGCCGTCCACAAATAAGGATAAGGATCGCTCGAGATTGAGACTAGCATTTGCGATGCCGAGTACCACGTTTCATTGGTATGGAACATAGAGATGTTCGAAGCATGCAAATGGATATTCATATGATGAATGATCGAACTACCCTATTCGGACTTTCCAAGTGGTTATCACTTATCGAGTGGATATAGTCCGCGGTTTTGGTTGTACACCATTAGTCCTTATTACTTGAAACATCATTGAGACTCTATATGCTAGTACTGTGCTTTGACTCGTTTACCGACTCTAATGGGGTCATCAGGTGTCGGGATTGGGTATAGTTATGACACATATAGGAGTCGATTCTTTGTTGTCAAGGATTCACCACACACTTGCGAGTGTAGATATCCTATGCAATCTGAGGAGATATTAGTGTGACGAATCTCTGGCCAGAGTACATGATGTGTTTTAGGTTACTTGGTTTTCTAGTAGCACATGCGATGTCACTATTTGATCTTCAAGATGAATTGCATAGTTATCGAATCTCGAACGACTCTCGATTTACCAATGGTTGTTGATTCGATCGGGATATATGGATGAAGGGACCGTACTGTACGCTAACCAAAATCTATTGGTTCTTGCAGACACTATCAGTGATACCTAGGGAATCATGAGGCGATGTTGCTAGGCGCTCTTACCATGATTTGTTGGGTAAGTCGGAAATTGTTGTTCCGAGTCACAAGGAGTTGTGAGCCCACGGCTAGCTGTATCCCTGAACCATTGAAGGTCACACAAGTAATGGATTTTTAATCTCCGTTGAGATAATTAAATTTAAAGATTTAAATTTAGTGAATAAAGAAGTGGGACTTCTTATTTAAAAGTAGAGGGAGTAAGATTTCCTAAAATGACATAGTGATGGACATTTTTGGAAATCACTGAATTCGGATTCAGAAAATTTATCTTGACTTTAAAAGATACAGAAATGGTTTCTGTACACATTGGTGAAATTGGTTTATCAATCTGAGTCACGATGAATTTTATATTAATTTCTGAACATGCGGGCTTTGCTTGTCAGGCTTGAACTTATGACTAATGGGTCCTATGCTGTTAGCAGCCCACATTATAAATAAGTTATTGCAGTACAGAAATTACACACAACACAGGCATAATTTTCGAAAACCTAGAGCCTCCTCTTATAGGGTTTTCGGCCGTCCCTCTCCCCTACTGTGTTCGAGAATTTCAGTCTTCAAATTTTGAATTTGCAGTCTGAATTAGCAGATCAAATCTGTTATTTCTCTTCGTAGAAACTTCTGATAGACTTTCTAGTGCAGTCTATCAGAGGGATTAAACTTCTGTTCGTGGACCTGATTGAAGAAACGTTCATTCATCAGTTCCTGGGATATACAACAAGAGCAGTTTAATCTGTTGGTGTCCATAATCTCGCTTCGAGATTTTAAGGTAAAATTTACATTGTTTAAATTTTATGTTATCAATTTTAATCGTAGGAATTTGATACCAATATGGAATCGTTCCATATAAATTTTAAAACTTCCGCTGCACCGGGTATCACTTTCGTTTTCGATCCGGAGAACGACCGTGTTCCAACAGGAAGACACCCCGGATGTAATGGAATGGGTTTTTCTCTCTGTTGGCCCAGCCATTTTTGTTACTCATGGCTTCTCCCCACCTGGCTAGGGGAGTTTTTGCCCTCCCCAAGGATCGAACCTTGTTCTAGCTCAATGGTACCAGGGATCAAAAGACTTTGTACTTAAGCCTGGAGGTACAAGGTTCGATCCCTGGAGGGCAAAAACTCCCCTAGCCAGGTGGGGAGAAGGCCATGAGTAGCAAAAATGGCTGGTCCAGCAGAGAGAAAAGCCCAGTCCATTACAAACAAGGGCGCCCTTTTTTTGTAATGGACTGGGATTTTTTCTCTGCTGGCCCAGCCATTTTTGCTACTCATGGCCTTCTCCCCACCTGGATAGGGGTGTAGCACCTAAAATTGCCAAAATTTAAATATTATTGCCTAAATTAATATTTTTTTTAGTATTTATATTTTTTTTATTTCTTGAATTAAATTGCTTAGTTTTCTTTTAAAGTTAGAGTTGCTCAATTTATTAAGTTATTTAATTAAATATGCTTGAGTAAGAGGTTCCCGGTCCCGGCAAGCGGCGATGGAGGATTTGGGCGGTAAAATTTCCCAAGACCTTTATTTTAAAATTTTAAATGGTGAGGAATGAGGAAATTTGGTGAAAATTAATTTTTAGAATATTCCGGGTGATAAAAATCACTATTATTGCATTCTTGAGCCTAAATTTTAAACTTTTGCAAACATTAGAATTTTTTTTAATAAACCCGGATTGGTAAAGATTTAATTTGAATACCTTTACTTGAGATTTTAAACTTAAGTAGTTGAAAAGTGCATTAGTTGCGGTAAAGTTGTAATGCATGGGCTAGCACTTTAATAAGTGCAGTATCACTTTTTAAATATGCACACTACACATCCAATTTATTTTAAAGACTAAAATAAACATTACATTGCAAACCCTAGCCCCAAAATCTAATCAGAGTAGCCGCCCTTTATTTTTTTTTATTTTCTCACCTCCTCTCCCACTCTCCCTCTCGGCCGAGACCACCACCTCCTCATTCCTTGGTTTTTTCGGCCGCCGCCGCCCACCACCACCACTGCCATCGCCGGAGGAACACCTTGAAGGCTCAAGCTAGCTGTTGGTTCGAGTGTCCAGCCCCTTTCCCCTCTTTTGAATTCGAAATTTGTTGGGTAAAAATTAAGAAAGGCAAGTATATGCATTTTTTGGGCATTCTAGCAAGCTATTTACATTCTTGTGCTAAACCTTTATTAAATTTCGAAAAGCCTATGTTTATAAGGTATGTTTGTAACGGTTTAAGCTAAATTTCAGTAGGGTTCTTGGTGATTTTCGAAATTTGATTGAGCATGGATGTTTATGTGATGCATGGTGATATGTGATTTGAAGGCATGATGGGTTTTGAATGTATTTTAGCATTTTCGAAAATTTCTGAATTTACATTCCTAAAATTTTGAATTTTACATTATGCTAGGGCAGTGTTTGAAGCATTATATTGATTTTCAAATGATTTCATCGATTGCTCAAGAGATGAAGGCATTTCGGTGCTTGATCATGTCATTTTCGAATTTGTGGAGTGGAAGTGGGTTGAGTGCTGCCTATGTGTTTGAGGAAAGTCCTAAGACATGTCTTAAGGTGGATTTGGTGATTTGGTAGGAGTTAGAGGAAAGGGAAAGGGCTTGGGATGGTTTCTTCCAAGTAGATTGGTTGTAAGGTGTTAATCTTTTTGGACAGGGCAGTCTGATTTCAGGGAAGGGGAGGATCTGGACGAGGGCTGGGCATGGTTAGGGCTGGTCCTAGGTCTAGGTTATGATGTTGTGGTCGCGTCGATATAAAATGGGCTTGTTTCGGCTAAGTATTCAATAAGTTATGTATTTTGAAGTTGAGGTGTCGGTGCAGAATTTTTGAAGTAAAAGTGGGCTGTCCGGAGTTGAGTTTTGATAGGATTGCTCGGGTGGTCAAATGAGTTTACAAATTGGTCCATTGGTTAGTTGGAAGTGTTTGGAGAGTTTCGGTTCGAGCAGAGTCGAATTTGGTTAAGAGATGATAGAGTTAAGATATTTTCGGTGCAATTGTTTGGGTTGTTGCCTCGAATGTGAGAATTTGAGTAAAGGTGGGGTTAGCACCTAGGGGTAGCCACTCACCCACCTTGCTCCCATATCTTTGAGTTGAGTTCCATTTCTTAAGTTGCATATTCGTGTGCGTGAGTTTCATCTTTGAGCCAAACAATATTTTCAAAGGAAGTCGATACAAGTTCTTGCATGCTTAGTATTTTGAGTCGAGTCATGGAAGGAAAGAAAATATTTTTGAACAAAGTGAGTTGATTGTGACTGGACAGGGCAATGTGGGTTGAGGGAAGCCTCACCCACTTGCCATAGACGTGTATTAAGCGGCAGGGAGACATCCCAGCTCCCTTGCCAAAAGAGACGTGTAGTAAGAGGCCGGGTTCATCTCGGCTTCCCTACCAAAGAGGAAAGTAAAGGGGCAAATCACGTCGGAAGAAGTCTCTGCGTCTTGCCGGCATAGTGCATTGCAGCCATGATCATGATCGAACTTGAGTCACAATTTGAGGATCTAAGTTCTAAAGCAAAATCAAAGTTAAAGTTTCAAGTATATGTTGACTCGTGTCAATTTATTCAGTTTTATGTTATGCATGCATTTCAGTTAAGTCAAGAAAATTCATAAGTTTCATGGCGCGAGTTGGTGTGAGTTCATACTTGCATGTTGTCTCATTTTCCCTTATTTCACGCACGTTTACAGTTTAAGTTTCAAAGTATATTATGTATTGTAGTGTGAGTATTGTTAGGAGTATTTTAAAACCCTTGTTATATCACTGTTTATACTTGTTGAGTCTTTAGACTCACTATGCCTGTTTGTTTGCCAGGTGAGGAGAAGTTTGTTGAGACCGAGGGGCAGGCTCCTCGAGGTTGAGGTCGCCGGTGGTGCGAGGCCCTAAGACCGTCGCTGCTATGTTTCCGCTTTAGTTGATGATTGTAATAAAGAGTTTAAACTTATGTACTTTTGGTAATAGCCAGGATGTGTTTTCCCTGTGCTTAAGTTTTATTTGTTAAGCATGTTATTGCTATTTTGGCAACCGGGTGGTGGTTGCCTTTCCTTTTCGTACTTATGATTATCGCAGTGGTTATCATTTTCCGCATTTATTGCTTTTGTCAGAATTGCTGTCTGTGACAGGGAGGTTTTGCTTACTAACAAACAAGTCATGGCAAATTTTTTTTAAAATCCGTATTTTCTTTTATTATTTAATTAATTATAAAAGTGTGGGTCGTCTCAGTTGGTATCAGAGCACGGTCTTGGTTTGGGCTGAGCCTACTACCGGTTGCCGAAAGTCAAGGGATTTCGCCTCAAAGTCTGTAAGATTTAGGTTTTGCTTATTGCTATTGGTTCAGATTAGTAGCATTAGTTTCTTAAATTATTTGAGCATGTTTTAAGTTTAAATAAAATCTTTTTCTTAAGGCATGAAATTTGAATTTTTGAAATTTGAACTTGCGCTCAGATGGCACCTCGACGTGATCCCCATGCTTTTCCACCACCTCCTCCGCCCCTCCACCAGTTGATGTTGGGGCTCAGGTGCTAGCTGGCCTGGCTCGTATCTTGGAGCAGCATGCCGAGGCCCCGAGGGCTAGAACTAGAGCGGTCTATGAGCAGTTCAGGAAGATGGATCCTAAGGACTTCTCTGGTACTACGGATCCGATGGTAGTGGAGGGCTGGATTCGCTCGTTAGAGGCAATTTTCCGCTACATGGATTTGGGAGATGCGGACCGAGTTCGCTGTATGACCTTCCTTCTCAAGGATGACGCCGCCTTATGGTTTGAGGGTGTGGAGAAGACGGTTGACATTACCACACTGACTTGGGAAGCATTCAAGATTCTCTTCTATGAGAAGTACTATACAGCTGAGGTGAGGGCGCAGTTGAAGAAAGAGTTCATGAGTCTCCGATAGTGAGATTTGTCTGTGTCCGAGTTTGTTCGGAAATTTGAGAGGGGCTGCCACTTCGTGCCGTTGATAGGGAATGAAGAGGCGGAGAAGTTGTAGCACTTTGTTGCATGTCTGAGGCCTACTATTCGTAGGGATGTGATGATGGCTGAGCCAGTGGATTATGCAGCTGCCATCAGGAAGTCTATGAGGTCCGAGCAGTCCTTGAAGGACATCAGTTCCGAGGTTCATGGCAAGAGGGCCCTTACTCATCAGGGTCACCCATAGCAGCATGGCAAGAAGCCATATCAGGGACAGCAGAGGCAGCAGAGGCCCCAGGGGCACCATCAGTCCAGAGACCTGCTCCTCCCAGGACTGAGGATAAGCCTATTTTCCAGATATGCCGCCGTTCGTATTTTGTTAAGTGCTTGTTGAATGCAAGAGTGTGTTTCAAATGCAAGAAGCCGGGCCATATGGCCAAGGATTGCCCGGAGTTGTGGAGGCCCATGCAGGGTTGACCCAGACACCACACTCATCACAGGTAACATCTTAAGTTTTCTTGGGTTAGAGCAGTTGATCAATTTACTGATGCATGTGGTTTTAAGTTTTCTTGTTTGGGGTCAATAATTTTGTAGCATGTTGCATGTTTGAGGAATTCGAATGTATTAGCATGCGTAGTATCTTGTTTGGGATTTGATGACTTAGAATGAGCCTAAGTAGAACTTTTGTTATTTAACTTCAATCTTTTTTGTGGATGTATTCACCGTGAATGCAGGTAGGATTGTAGTAGCTGGTTTAACCACTAGAGCCTTGTTAGACTCGGGAGCTACACATTCTTTCATTTCGGAGGCATTCACCCGTAAGCTAGATATTGAGTATGAGGAGTTTTTGGGTGGTTTCACAGTGACCATCCCATCAGGGAAAGAACTGTCCACAAGGAATATGGTGAAGAATCTTGAGCTCTTGCTACAAGGGCAATCAGTGAGTGCCGATTTGATAGTGTTGCCCATGCCTAAGTTTGACTTGATACTCGGGATGGATTGGATGACGAAGAATGCTGTGGTGATTGATTTTCAGCAGCGATCAGTGTTGGTCAGACCAGAGGGAGAGGAACCATTCTGGTTTGAGGCTACTAGGAGTTCGAAGAGGACTCAGCTTATATCTCTCATGCAAGCTAAGAAGTTGGTGCATGATGGATGTGAGTCATTCTTAGCCAGTGTATCTATGACAGAGTTGCCAGCACATCCAGATATTTCAGCTGTGGACGTGGTTAGGGATTTTGAGGACGTGTTTCCGAAAGAGGTTGCAGGTATTCCACCAGATAGAGAAGTCGAGTTCTCTATCGACTTGATACCGAGTACTGTGCCAATATCTAAGGCACCGTACATACTAGCTCCCACGGAAATGAAGGAACTGAAAGAGCAGATTAAAGAGTTGTTTGATAAAGGTTTCATGCGCCCTAGCTTCTCTCCATGGGGCGCACCGGTCCTCTTTGTGAAAAAGAAGGACAGAAGTCTGAGATTGTGCATCGACTATCGAGGGTTGAATGGTGTAACAGTGAAGAACAAGCACCCACTTCCTAGAATCGAGGATCTCTTTGATCAGTTACAAGGAGCTTTTGTGTTTTTGAAGATTGATCTTCGTTCGGGATATCACCAGTTGAAGGTGAAGGAGTCCGATGTGTTCAAGACAGCGTTTAGGACTCTTTATGGCCACTACGAGTTCCTTGTGATGCCGTTCGGGATGACAAACGCGCCCGCGGTTTTCATGGATCTTATGAACCGCGTGTTCCAGCAGTACTTGGATCAGTTTGTCATTGTCTTTATTGACGATATCCTCATTTACTCGAAGGATAGAGAAGAACATTCGCAACATTTGAAGACTATCATAGGAGTACTCCGAGAGAGGAAGTTGTATGCTAAGTTCAAAAAGTGTGAATTCTGGTTAGAGAGAGTACCATTCTTGGGCCATATTATTTCCAAGAGTGGAGTGTAAGTTGATCCTTCTAAGGTTCAAGCAGTGAAGGAGTGGTCTATTCCAAGAAACGCATCGGAGATTCGTAGTTTCCTCGGCTTGGCCGGTTACTACCGGAAGTTTATCAAGGGATTTTCATCGATTGCTGTTCCCTTGACCGCATTGACCAAGAATAATGCCAATTTTATTTGGAAGCCAGAGTGGCAAGAGAGCTTTGATGTGTTGAAGGAAGCTCTCACGACAACACCAGTGTTAGCTATGCCATCTGGAGAGGGAGATTTTGTGGTTTATACTGATGCTTCCAAGTTGGGACTTGGGGCAGTACTTATGCAGCGAGATAGGGTTATCGCTTATGCGTCTATGCAGTTGAAGGAGCATGAGAAGAACTACCCTACTCTTGATTTGGAGTTAGCAGCGGTGGTGTTTGCTCTCAAGATTTGGAGGCATTATCTCTACAGAGAGAAGTGTAAGATATTCACCGACCATAAAAGCCTCAAATACTTCTTCATCTAGAAGGAGTTGAATATGAGACAACGGAGATGGTTAGAGCTGGTGAAAGACTATGACTGCGACATTAGTTACCACCCGGGTAAGGCTAATGTCGTTGCAGATGCACTGAGCAGGAAGACGGCAGTGATTGCCTCTTTGGCAGTATCTAGACCGTTGCAGGTTGAGATTCAGAGATTCGGACTGGAGTTCTATGCCGAGGGTAGAGCTCATAGATTGTCAGCCTTGTCGGTGCAGACGACGTTGTTTGACCGTATCAGGGTTGCCCAAGCAGTTGATGAGCAGTTGGGTAAGTGGAGACAGAGATCAGAGGAGAAAGACAGTGGTCTATTTTCTGTAGGTGATGAGATTGTGAAGTTCAGAGGTCGTTTCTGGATTCCCGTAGGTGATTCTCTGCAAGATACTATCATGGCAGAGGCACATACATCGTCGTACTCTATGCACCCAGGTGTAGTGGCCCATATCCAGAATTAACGATAATGAGTAATTATCGTGTGATCATTATAGATTTAGTAAAACGTGATTAAGGAGACTTATAAATAGATTAAAGGAGCCCAGAAATAGACCCAAAATGATCAGAAATGGTCCGGAGGGTCAGACAGATCGGAAGCTCCGAAGTTAGGATCGGATGCTCCGAAGGTGATCGGAAGCTCCGATGAATGATCGGAAGCTCCGATCAAATTACGTCATCCATGACGTGTGGTTGATTGGAAGCTCCGAACAGGATCGGAAGCTCCGATCACCCCTATCCGAAGTCAACCAATGAGATTTTGACACGTGACAGATGAGGATGTTCGGAAGCTCCAATGGCAGGATCGGAAGTTCCGATCACGGATCGGAAGTTCCGATCGATGCCT
This sequence comes from Henckelia pumila, assembly GCF_033568475.1. Taxonomy (NCBI): domain Eukaryota; kingdom Viridiplantae; phylum Streptophyta; class Magnoliopsida; order Lamiales; family Gesneriaceae; genus Henckelia; species Henckelia pumila. The sequence continues at coordinate 36,904,596 of NC_133120.1, read as the reverse complement.
ATAAATATAAGGTCCGAGGCATTCATTTCTTGCCAATTCCAAATTCTCTCCTTCGCCCTCGTGGTCCTATTTTAGGGCTTTGGGTACTCTTATTTTAGAGTTGGAGTAGGATATTTGTTTTAGTATAGTCAGACAGTGTCTGACATAGTAGCGGAGCAGTGCTCGTGTTGTAGAGACATGTTCGAGGCTGTGGATTTGCAGCAGGGGAGTGCCCTAGTTGCGGGATAGTCGCCATCAGTGGGCTAACGACGGACGCAGGTATAGCTATGGTCTCCTTAAAATTATTTAGGAGTATGCAATAGCTTAGTTAAGGCTTTTAGAGCTTATTGAATGATGCATGGGTATTTTCAGTGTAGACTTGATGATAGGCTTGGAACCTAAAGTGGGACTACTAGGACTGCCTTAGAAAGGTACGTAAGTACTGATGTGATTGCCAGCGGATACGCATGCTTATATGTTGCATTTATATGTTTGCATGTTATTGTTATTGATATATGGCATATACATATCATCTTGTGCCTGTATGTCTGTACATCTTTTGAGATGAGCCAGTTAGGGTTACTCAGCCCTGTTTGGACGTTTGATATCGAGTACCCTTAGGTACTGATACCTAGAGGACTCCGTGGTCCGCGTCCGAGATTCGGGAGTGAGTGGTCGCACACAATGGTTAGCTACCTCGATGAGACGAGCTCGTACTCCAGGCGTCAGTCTGAGCAGTTTGTATACAGTTATCCCAGATATGGATACCCTGTCATTTGTATGCATCATATTTGTATGTTTATCCGTGCTTTCGTATTGAGCTTAGAGCTCACGTCCAGTATTTTCTGTGTATCTGGATAACCTATTCGACGGGGCAGGTGTAGGTGTAGGATTGAGCACCAGGAGCCTGGAGTAGCCAGTAACCTTGAAGAAAGAAGGATTAGCTATAGGTTTTATTTAAATTCGATTCGATTGGGTTGTATAATCGAGTTTGTTTAGCCGGTTGTATTCCGCCGGTCTATTTGTATTTAAGTCTTCATCAACAATTTATTTAATGCATGCTTAATTATGCTCTTAACTTTGATTTGGTAGTGGATCCGGGATGAGTCGCTACATTTATGGTATCAGAGCTGTATGCAAGGGACTTAGGAAATTGATAATAAGACTTCTTGATTATCCTTGTAGGATTTATTGAGGCCTAGAGAAAGAAGATTTGTTCTTCATTGTCGAGGTTTGCGGCATAAGTTTTTACAATAAGGAATGCAGCAGTGATGAGAACACCAGTAGTAGCATGTCAATAGATAGATTGACTGCTGTGTACGTATCATCATTCGGTGCATTGGGATGCTGATCAAAGAACATATGGATTCTAGCCAAAGAAGACTGGAAGAGAAGATCAAGTATATCACGTCAGATACCTCTCAAGGCTTTTTGGGACGAATGGTGTTTAGTAATCCATGTGGTTCCAGTCCTTGAAGATTCTCCACTCGTAGCTGGAGAGATTGTCAGATAGACCTTCACTGGAGATACCTTGAGTGCCTAAGGCATGATAGGTTTCGAGCTTAAGGTCTGTAAACTCATGTAGAACATGGTTTTGCCAGTATGCTTGTATTGATGCTTTTGGTAGGCATACGGGAAACTTCATGTTCAAAAACATGATTTGGGTACAAGAAGAACGCTGATGGTAGATCGTGAGCAGAAGAAGTCAACTGACATGCACTGACGCAGAGCATAGCTGGTTAGCTATCACGTGCCATTTCTCCGGATTTCTTCGCTGGAGGACATGTAGAGAGACTTGGATGGGAGTATGCTTGTATCGATGCATGTGTCGATTAGAAGCTTCATGCTCAAGAAACGAAGACTAGTACGATGATTTCAAATACTGTATTATTGTAGTTGTAAAAAGTATTTCAGTGGTAATATATAATCAGAATTTGGTTGTATCATATCAAGTTATTGGATGTACATGTTGTTGTATTTTCAGAATACTGTAATGATATTACATGGGATTGTAATAAAGAAATTGTACAAACTTGAAGTAATGATACATGTGTTACTTATTCAGCAATTCGTGATTGATTGCAAGTAATTTTATAAAGTTTGGCTTGGAATTAGTTGATTGGTAATCAACTAGGATAGCTCATGGATTTTGAGTAAGCCAGCGGTAACGAATTAACATGTGGTTAGTCTAGGTGTTTTCCTAGGATTGACCTAATTAGTCGTTTTACTGGGTTAGTGCCATTGATGAGGTGATTCATCTGTGGGCATGGAAATATTGATCTTGTTTGGAATTTTTAGTTTCGTTCTAGGTTGTTTCCGTAGAACTGTAGCTTGATTGACCTTCATAGGTTGGGAATTCGTGATGATGGGATTTCATCAGGAACCAGTTTAGTACATGCCGAGAGTTGTGGACTATGACCATGACTAGACATGATGGAGCGTAATCCTATTCCAGTGTTACTCTGGGAGTCTTTCGTACTTCGGAGAATGCCTGGAAGCCTTCGTGCTTCAGGATTGGCGGTGGGAAGGCTACCTAGTCTAGAGTTTTGGTAACAGTCACGGCGGGGTATGACATTGGATTTGATGCCTGGTTAGGTATCAGCGGCTCAGATATCGTCTGACTGTCGTCAGAAATATTGGTTTGTATTTCTGCCATAAGGACCAGTCTTGGAGGGATTTCCTTGACGAGTGCGTACTCTGAGCAGATAGTTTTAGACTATTGGATACTGCTAGACTAGTGGATCTAGTCGGTGTATGGATGCTCTTGTGATAGGGGCTATCTAGGAGATGTGTTAGTGAATTTCCTGAAACATTTGACTCGGGGATGAGTATTTTTCAGCAATGATGGTTTCCTTCAGTGATAGATTATATCCGATTCTAAGGATTGTACATGACTATTTGAGGCGTGAGGATAGCGTGATTTATGCTAGTGTACAATTGGTGGTGATTTCAGGTGGGACACCGCGGCAAGTAACCTCAGTTTCGATTTGTTGCAGTCTTAGCAAGAGATATAGTTATCATGAGCATGTTCAGCGATATTTGAAATCTTTCGAACTTGGATTGCGGCTTGGGTTGAACGAGTCCTTATGATCATCTTGAATGAATTTAGACAGTGGATAGTATGTCTAGACTAGTGTAGGTTTAGCACTAGTGATTACTTGTAACTATTGTCTGACTCTGTCAAAGATGAGTGATTGAATCAGCTGTGATTCTTTTGATTCCAAGTATTTGGGATCTGCGGACGTGTGGCGGTGAGATCATTGATATTGATCGGCCATGAGAGTTTCATTGATCAATGATTGTCTGATTAGAATTGGTACCGTCAGGCATGGCGAGAGCTACAGTATATCGATTTGATTGATCAGATTATTCCAATCGGTACTGATTGGGATATAGTGAATCAAGAAGTACTGGGAATAGTACTTAAGTATGGTATGCTTTGATATAGCGATTCAAGTACATTTAGGGAATTCTTTAATCGCTATGGAATTTCCAGGGATGTTAGAATCGGGGATTTTGGATTCTGCAGATCACGAGAGTAGTCATAGGTTGGCTCTTGTGATCATTTTCTAGTTAATAACATTACTGAGATTACCATTGACGGATTTTGATCTGAACATTGCTTGGTTTTAGCAATGATTTATCCAGTTTGCGGAAATAGGATTCAGTGATTGTCCCAGGATTGTCAGTGGACAAATTTTGGGAACTGTTAGTCAGAATGTTTAGCTTGAGGGCTTCCAGCAGATTTCTCGAGAATTGTTCTTAAGAGGCGATTCGAAAAGTGCTCATGGATTTCAATGAACATTAGCAGGTTAGCATTAGTTGTTTCATGGGATGAGACAGCAGCTGAGACTTGTGTTTCTGAGTCTGGCAGTATTGTTGTCACTGATATCCCAGTGCGTTTTGATATGTTGTGTCATTGAAAGGATTAGATAACGTAATTGCCACTTGTGAGGCCTCGATTCTAAACATCTAATCTCGGAATTAAACAACAATAGGGCATTCAAGATCCAAGATTAAAAGTAATAATTTTTTTTTTAAACAGTGCTCGCTCGATCGGTAGAACTTTATCGATCGAGCGGGCCATCTTAACCAAGTATCTGCCGAGACTTACAAAAGCCCACCGCTCAATCGGTCAAAACTTACCGATCGAGCGGAAGCCAAAATCCAAACTTCCTGCCTCAAAACTGGGGTGCTCGCTCGATCGGTAAGAGTCTGCCGATCGAGCGAGACACCTGCCCAGAAAAAATCTTTTGGTTTTTCTTTCTTTCTTTACAATCCCAAATCAACTCAATCAATCCATCAATTCAACAACATGCATAAATTGAAAGCTTGGAACTAAACTCGAAATCATCATACATACTATATACGATATTCCATACATCCAAATTATATACGTGCTTTCAAAACATAAACTAGATTGACATGCATTTCCAATCCTAACTCGAAGTCTCACTTCTATTCTTCATTTCGTTCTATCCCTGTCGTCTCTGAATCGATCCTGTCCCACCTGTTGCCATGCACACATATAAAAACAAGACAACAACCGGATAATCCGGTGAGAATACAATTCCCAGTAAAAGAGACAATCATGCAGTATCAATCAAACATATCAATCATGATACGCAACAAATCCATCTTATATATCAACTTCAGATATAAATCACGTCAAGACATGTATGAATTTCCAAATATCTATCACATAAAGATCAATTCAAGTAATTCATCCAAGTACTGGAGTAAAATGATATGCATGTCTTTAAAACTTCTGGATTATCAGACTCAGATAATCAAATGGAATTCTTCTTTCTTTATTTCTTCGGTTTGGGATCCCGAGGTTAAAATATCCAACAATCACACCGAACTCCCCTCTCGAGGTGGACGAGGCATATTTTAATCCTCTAGACTCTAGAGCATTATAGAGAGTTTATTTGACAAGGTATAAAATCTCCAACCAGGTCACTCAACTACAATCTCTAGATGGTCTAATCAAATTGAAAAGAATCAAGGCTCAATATGAATGCATATGTCATCTCATGCATTCTAATATCGTTTCAATCATCAATTCATAAAAGCATTCAATCATGCTTTCATTCATCAATTCAAATAATCATTCAAATATGATTTCGTCAATATAAATGCATATATAATCTCATGCATTCAAATATGATTTCAAATAAGCATTCAATCATGCAAGTATGTGATTTCTTCGAAACATTCGAATAAAGTCTAATTCGAGTTAATCGTTCCATTCAATTCTAAGTCGTCTTTTACCTTATTCTCTTCGAAGGTACTGAAATCTGAAAATCAATAATAAGGATAATAATCAATATCCAAACAAATTCATTCGAAACTCAATCAACTTATTCAATCGATAAATAAGAAAATCGATACTATACCGACTTCAATCTTCCAACTGACCAAAGCTGCTACCTCGCAACTCTGCTGACTTCAATTCAATCTATCATAAGAAGTCAATAGGATCAATATCGACATCCAAGAGCTCAAACAAACTCGATACGATCAAAATATTGAACGATGACCAAAACTCAAACTGACGGCATAACGACTAAAAACTGATCACACCGGAAACGCAGACAGCAAGATATCAATTCAATAAACTCATAATCATCTCAATATCATCAAAAAAATTCAAATCCTTCAAATCTAAAATCTCCATTTTCGAATAATCTTCCTAAAATCAAAACAATTCCGAACGACGCTCTATTTTAAAATCGACAGAGAATAAACAATCAGAACTCTGTCAAGATCAACATAATCCAAACTCAATCGATTCTAACAACATCCGAAAATAGAAGTCTAGTTGATCGGAGAAAAACTTACTATAGAACGAAGCTCTCGCAGCCGTGATCGCTAATCTGCCTTCAGAAATAAATTCCAACGGACGGATCGACAAAAACGGAGAATTCCAAAGCTTGAAACTCACTTTTCTCTCAACAATGGAGGAAGAAGGCGAGATGGGGGAGGATAGAATGGAGGAGACTAAGTCAAATCCCTTATAAATATCTAACAAAACCCATTTTTGAATTTTAGTCCCTAAAAATTCCAAAAATTGCATTCTAGTCCCTGATCAAAATCGAATCGGCCCTCGACTTCTAAAATATCTGATTATCTCTAATAAAGTCCATTAAGATAATTTTGGGGCGTTAAAATTCTCCCCCTCTAAGAATCGATTTTGTCCTCGAAATCAAACATGATTCTATCACAAGGTCGAGGCATGAATCAAAGGACTGCAATAAGAATTTACATCTCGGAACTAAGTCCAGAATCTGCCTCCCATATAACTCTGAATCGTTCATCTCAAACAGTTTGACATATCAATCAATCAGAGAATTTCAGAAACTCTAGTCGATTATTTCATCAACACTCCGTCCATCTACGAAAAGTCAACTCATCGTCGTCAGAAAATTCTTCTAAACTCAGACACAATTCGAATCATCTTACGTTCTAAACCAAGAGACAAAGGGAATTAATCTCAAAAGGAAGGAGATCTTCATTTCTCCTCGTACAACTTCTAAAAGTGCTTTCATCAAATCATCTGATCGCTGTCGTTGTACGAAGTCTCCACAAAATCAAGAATTCTGTCAACTAGTGCTAAGTCGAGCACTACTATACAAAACAATTCTTCTAAAGTTCGACTAATCTGATCTGGCTGTACGTCATTCTGAGGGTATTGAATCGAAAATAGATGAAATCAACATAAAAAGTCTCTTCGAATTCTATGCCAAAAGAACAATTACCTCAAGAATCTCTGTCAAGACTGACAGACTTCGGCAATTCATGACATCTGACAACCTCTGACAAGATATCAATTCTCTCCTCTTCATCATAATCATTCTGTACAGATAACTATAACGGATCCTATCTATCGGTCAATCAAAATAAGACAGTAGATAAAATAAGAACACATTCTTTGGTTCTAAACATCACTTGCTGCATTCACCCTTCAGTTAAAAAGATTCAAATCGGAATTCTCAATAAGAAGAAAACCAAGTACTGCAAGATCATCAGTACTGAAACTCAGAATACAGAAGAACGGATAATCATCATCAGATAATAAGATCAAAGAAATTCATTCGGTTCAATCAAAATTTCGAACATCGAGATTAGTCTACAACTGATTGGCGTACAATTCTGAAAAGATTGTAGAAGGCTCTGAACGATCAGTACAATTCTCATATCCAGAAAGCAAGAAATTCATCAATAAGAATTCCTAATTTCAACTAATACTTCTGAGAGATTCGGTCAACAGAAAAATTCTTCAACAATACAGGAGTATTCGTCGAAACAAAAGGCATGTCAAAAGTTCAAAACGGCCATACCTCAATTCGGAAATTATTCTGAGAAAAATTCTCTTCACGAACTTCCTGAAGATAAAATTCGGATCTCCATTCAGTGTCGAACTCGTTCTGACAATCGGGACCAAACTATAAGTTCATTCTGAACAACTTCAGTCGTTCAATAACCACTGGCACATCAACCAGTTCAGGTTACAATTCAAAACATCAACTGTAAAGCTTCGAGAGTTCGTTCATACTATTCTGTAACATCAGTCAATCTACAGAATAAATCAAGAATTCTTAGAATCGAGAATTCTTAACGGAGTATTCCATCACTCGTTCAACGATACTCAGATAACATCTCATCTCGAACTCAACAAAGTAGTCTTACTACTAAAATCAACGAAATCTGATCCCAACTCCATTCTGAATCAGAATAGACTGTACAACAGAAAATTGGATCGTTCTCTTTCTGACTGCTGACAGTTCACAACATCAGAAACTATACTTCGAATCTCATACTTCATCATCCTCTATTCAATCCGATTCCTCAATTTATCAACAAACATCTTCCGATCATCTGGAAGAACTCTGAATAAACTTCAAAGTGCCAAACTCCTGATACTCTGTCTCAAACCGAAACATCTGGCACCACAAAAGTTATGCGCTAATAATGCATCAATAAAAACTTGAAACTCAGATTATACTCAGATCTGATCTATCTTCATCGGATTCTGAAAGGTGGAATCAGATTCCAAAGCGTTATCAATCTTCTCAATCAACTCTGGTTCGAAGTCGAATGAAGGAGTCAAGATAAACGTTCCATCTTTTCCAGACTCTATCAAAAGTGCAGCAATCATCTGTCAAAAAGACAACTGAAGTAGATAAAATAAGATCAGATCATACAGCTTACAATTGTAGCTGTTACCATCAGTTCTCCGGATAATAATAAAATTCGCAGTCAGATTAATCGTCCTCTATAACTCTCTTTCCCAACTCATAATCAGTTCGAACTGCGACAATCAAAACTTCTATCTTCCAAGATAAGAATAGATTACTGAAATATTCCAAGAAATAAGATCTCTGTGAGATTCAAATCGGAACTAACATTGCATCTCGAGCGTCTTCAAATTCTTCGATGATCAAGATAATACAGATTTTTTCTGAACAAGAATAAGTCTCGATACTCAATAAGAAGAAGTGCAAAGCACCAAAAGATCATCAAAGATACACTGAACAGAAGAGCAAAATCTGCTGAGTATTCGTCTAATCAACAATAAGAATTTCTCAAAGAATTCGCGTTAAAACTCGCTAAATCCAAGAATCTTCAAATTCAGATAAGGACGTCGATCTAGACCAATTCATAACAGCTCTAGTCTTGAGGTATTCAAAAAAATTCCATATTCTCAGAGAAAAGATCGAGGAAAATACCACTCGGTCTCATGAGATTCAGACGTCAAAAGAATAGCATAATTGATCGACATGCAAATCTGCGAACAATTCTTAAAGAATCTGAAAGAATAATACGGATCTTCGAAGGATAAAAGATTCATCGATAAGAATACTCAAGAACTCATCTACAAACCACTGGAAGAATCGGTTCAAAGGATTCATAAACATTGCAAATGCAATTCCATCTCAAACTGTATGATAAAAATTCAAATCGGTCGTACCTCATTCCGAATTCAATCTCTGAAACTTCTTCCCTTCAGATTATCAGTCGATGATGTCTGATCTAAAATTAATGCTGAACTCATCCTCTCAACTCGGAGGCAAATCTGGAATCTCAACTAGAACAACATCAGCAACTTAACATCTCTGTTAAAACAACCAACACGGGCTGATTGAAGACATCAACTACATACATCAAACATTCATCCGCACCTTTCTGTAACCAACGGTAATCAACAAAAAATAAGAAAGAAATTCTTAATTCAGGAATTCTTACCAGAGGAAATCCACTCATCTATCATCTCGAATCCGAAACTGGCAACAATCTGAAACCAAACTCGGTTGCTCTGTACTCGGTTAATGCTCTACATCGATAATATAATCAAAAACTGATAACCGAAATATAGTACTGTTCAGTACAATCAACTCTCATCGAAACAAAATTCAAAATTCCGAACTAAATTCACCGCAACTAATTCAGATAGTCAAAAGTAGAGGAAACAACAATCTAACCTCTCCACAAGAAGAAAAGTTGCATCAATATCTAACAGCAAAAGAGTCGAAATACTAAAATCGAACAGTTACCTGCTTCATCATCTTCAAGAGCAGTTAGAGTCTGTGAATCCTGGAGCAAGTACTAAAGCCTGTCGTAGAAACTCGGATTTAAACAACTCTATGAAACGACCAAATCTTGTTTCTCTAAGGATTTCTTCTTCGATATCAACCAACTTTTCGCAATACCTTGCAGTTGGTAACCAACTAACTGAATCCGTCGTTCATCAGTGTAGTTTAAAAGAATCAAACAACTGATCGATCTCTTCTAGTCTGCTTTCACACCTAAACTCATCCTCAGAACTCCTTAGAGTTGAAGGCTAAAAGACTGAAATCTCATCAGCAATGCTTCCATCAGTTCAGTCACAGAACAATTCTGTACAATCGAGTTCGCTACTAGTTTAATCCTGTTCAAAACTTTCCGAGTAGAAAAATCTGATTCAAGAGGATTAGGACACAACATCTCAAATACATCTATCCGGTGTCTAACAACCTCAGCTCGACATACTCATTCGATCTCTAGAGTATTCAATGCAACCAGTAACTCGAAACAGTTCGTATCTCAATTAATTTATGCTTTAAAATTTAAATCACATATCCAAGTAATTCAAATAATTCTCAATCATAAAGCATGCTCGCATTGAATTTAATAAATCAATTAAATAACTCAAACACATGCGAGAAGCCAATTCAAGCGGACTCGATCTATCCGCTCACTCTAGTTCAGTCCAAGAATCTTATCGCTCTGATACCATTTAATGTGAGGCCTCGATTCTAAACATCTAATCTCGGAATTAAACAACAATAGGGCATTCAAGATCCAAGATTAAAAGTAATAAATTATTTTTTTTTAAAACAGTGCTCGCTCGATCGGTAGAACTTTACCGATCGAGCGGGCCATCTTAACCAAGTCTCTGCCGAGACTTACAAAAGCCCGCCGCTCGATCGGTCAAAACATACCGATCGAGCGGAAGCAAAAATCCAAACTTCCTGCCTCAAAACAGGGGTGCTCGCTCGATCGGTAAGAGTCTGCCGATCGAGCGAGACACCTGCCCAGAAAAAATCTTTTGGTTTTTCTTTCTTTCTTTACAATCCCAAATCAACTCAATCAATCCATCAATTCAACAACATGCATAAATTGAAAGCTTGGAACTAAACTCGAAATCATCATACATACTATATACGATATTCCATACATCCAAATTATATATGTTCTTTCAAAACATAAACTAGATTGACATGCATTTCCAATCCTAACTCGAAGTCTCACTTCTATTCTTCATTTTGTTCTATCCCTGTCATCTCTGACTCGATCCTGCCCCACCTGTTGCTATGCACACATACAAAAACAAGACAACAGCCGGATAATCCGATGAGAATACAATTCCCAATAAAAGAGATAATCATGCAGTATCAATCAAACATATCAATCATGATACGCAACAAATCCATCTTATATATCAACTTCAGATATAAATCACGTCAAGACATGTATGAATTTCCAAATATCTATCACATCAAGATCAATTCAAGTAATTCATTCAAGTACTGGAGTAAAATGATATGCATGTCTTTAAAACTTCTGGATTATCAGACTCAGATAATCAAATGGAATTCTTCTTTCTTTATTTCTTCGGTTTGGGATCCCGAGGTTAAAATATCCAATAATCACACCGAACTCCCCTCTCGAGGTGGACGAGGCATATTTTAATCCTCTAGACTCCAGAGCATTATAGAGAGTTTATTTGACAAGGTATAAAATCTCCAACCAGGTCACTCAACTACAATCTCTAGATCGTCTAATCAAATTGAAATGAATCTAGGCTCAATATGAATGCATATGTCATCTCATGCATTCTAATATCATTTCAATCATCAGTTCATATAAGCATTCAATCATGCTTTCATTCATCAATTCAAATAACCATTCAAATATGATTTGAAATAAGCATTCAATCATGCAAGTATGTGATTTCTTCGGAACACTCGAATAAAGTCTAATTCGAGTTATTCATTCCATTCAATTCTAAGTCATCTTTTACCTGATTCTCTTCGAAGGTACTGAAATCTGAGAATCAATAATAAGGATAATAATCAATATCCAAACAAATTCATTCGAAACTCAATCAACTTCTTCAATCGATAAATAAGAAAATCGATACTATACCGACTTCAATCTTCCAACTGACCAAAGTTGCTACCTCGCAACTCTGCTGACTTCAATTCAATATATCATAAGAATTCAATAGGATCAATATCAACATCCAAGAGCTCAAACAAACTCGATACGATCAAAATATTGAACGATGACCAAAACTCAAACTAACGGCATAACGGCTAAAAACTGATGAAACCGGAAATGCAAACAGCAAGATATCAATTCAATAAACTCATAATCATCTCAATATCATCAAAACAATTCAAATCCTTCAAATATAAAATCTCCATTTTTGAATAATCTTTCTAAAATCAAAACAATTCCGAACGACGCTCTATTTCAAAACCGACAGAGAATAAACGATCAGAACTCTGTCAAGATCAACATACTCCAAACTCAATCGATTCTAACAACATCCAAAAATATAAGTCTAGTTGATCGGAAAAAAACTTACTATAGAAAGAAGCTCTCGCAGCCGTGATCGCTAATCTGCCTTCAGAAATAAATTCCAACGGACGGATCGACAAAAACGGAGAATTCCAAAGCTTGAAACTCACTTTTCTCTCAACAATGGAGGATGAAGGCGAGATGGGGGAGGAGAGAATGGAGGAGACTAAGTCAAATCCCTTATAAATATCTAACAAAACCCATTTTTGCATTTTAGTCCCTGAAAATTCCAAAAATTGCATTCTAGTCCCTGATCAAAATCGAATCGGCCCTCGACTTCTAAAATATCTGATTATCTCAAATAAAGTCCATTAAGATAATTTTGGGGCGTTACACCACTAGTATTGATAGATTCTGTGCGAGATCAAGGTGAATCAGTTTGGTTATCCCCGCTAGTGAGCCAAGAAATTGGTTATCTGGAACAGGATAACCAGAATCGTTTTTGTCGATACTATCTCTAGTTCCGAGATAGAAGTAATCATTCGATATAGGATACTAATGCTGAGGGTGGTGTTGGTCCATCTGAGGGTTTCAGCAGGATGGTAGTGAATTTCGAGACGACGACCTCGAAGGATGCATTTAGACAAGAAATTGTGTATAAAGATTTTGTCATCTGTTTACTTAGTTGGTGTTCTTTGGGAAACATTCATCGGGCAGAGTGAGTACTGAAAGTATGTACTATGACGCCAGGAATTGTCAGGATTTTTGTGTTATCCATGGAAGGATGACTAATGCGATCGAGTAGATGCTATCTACGATAGCGGGATTCGGATCAAGGTTTATCGCAATCAGTCTGAGGATTTCAGATGGTTAGAGTGGTGGCAGTGATGCGATTGCTTTGTGAGCTGGTGGCCGGTAGTTGCCATTACTATTCGCATAAGGTACTGTTTTGGGAAGAAATATTTTATCCTTAGTGATAAAGAGTAACTCACATGAGTTCTTGGAAGAAGGATATCTAGGATTTGACCGAAATTCAAATCTAGATCAATTTGTTTAGAACCTTGCGATAATGTCAAAGGATGCAATGTTACCGTTAGACCAGTGAAATAAAATGTGTTGTATCTGGTTTTATCATGGGCAGCGATGGAGTTTGTGCATGTCTAGAGAATAGCTGATGGCTAATTACGATCTTAGCAGGAGTGTCATCGCTAAGATTTATAGGCAGTATGGCTAATACAGTCGGCAATTTGGACCAAAGGTGCCGTGTTGTTGTGGTTATCGATGGATAACTGACGATAGTCAGTAGTGTTACTCGATTATCGCAGGATTGCTGATAAGAAGGCAGTGATTTCCAGATTGATCGTTAAAAGCGTGCGAGTTTGAAATCAGTGCGAATTATAAATCGAATTTATGTTCTGATGTGGTTCAGTGAACGAACAGACCCCGCAGGTTTAGCGAGGTTTGGTATTGTCGAAGGTTATTTGACCAGATGTTTTGAACCGGAACTACTAATGAATTGGACGAATGGTTTATACTATAGTCCCGAGGTTTACATTAGATTTCGAGGACGAAATCCTTTTAAGGTGGTGGGGAATGTAGTGGCCCATATCCAGAATTAACGATAATGAGTAATTATCGTGTGATCATGTTATATTTAGAAAAACGTGATTAAGGAGACTTCTAAATGAATTAAATGTAGTAGCCCATAACCAAAATCAGTAATTAAGAAATTAATCATAATTACTTGGGAAAAGTTCGGAAGCTCCGAAGGTGAGTTCGGAAGCTCCGAACAGGATCGGAAGCTCCGATGCAGGATCGGAAGCTCCGATCATATTATGTTAGGCATGACGTGTGGTTGGATCGGAAGCTCCGATCACCCCTATCCGAAGTCAACAAGTGATATTTTGACACGTGGCAGATCAGGATCTTCGGAAGCTCCGATGGCAGGATCGGACGTTCCGATCGAGGTTCGGAGGCTCCGATCATTGTCTATAAATAGAAGGCCGAGAATTCATTTTCATTTGCCAATTTCGGATTTTCTCTCTACTCTAGTCATAGTCGAGATGTTCTAGCCTTCCTAGGCTTGACCCGGGAGTCGTCGAGGCGTTCGATAGTCGTAGCGGAGTTGTGCCCAAGTTCTGAAGGCATCGACATCAAAGGGCTAACGACGGACGAAGGTATAGCTTTTGCTTCCTATAATTATTTAGGAGTTTGCTTTAGCTTAGTTAAGGCTTTTAGAGCGCTATAATGATAGTAGTATCATTTGGCAGTGTAGCGCGAATTATAGGCGTGGACCTAGGGCTGATAGCACTTGCCTAGTATTTGAGGTACGAAATTACTGTTCGAGATATCCTGACTGAGTATGCATGTATTATGTGACTGCATGGTTTATATGTAGTGACCCTTACCTGGATCATCTACTAAACAAAACTTAGGCATGCAATTAACTTAATTAAACAGATATCAAAATAAAACTGCGGAAACCATAAACATTATACAATCCCAAGTAAAGGAATCTGTAATTTATCCAAATAGTATACAACCAAATCGAATAGCTGTATCAACCTCAAAACAACAGAAATAAAACCTAGACGAAGCTCCAGCTGGCCAAACACTGACTAGCCCCTCTTGGATCCACCCGCCTCATCCAATCACAAACCTGCCCCATGGAATAGGGTGTCCAGAAACACAGAGTACGATACGTGAGCATAAAACGCTCAGCACGAGAGTATGAGTATACATGCATGCAAAGTAAACTCCCTATAAACTCGAGGTCAAGGATCAGATAACAGAGACAGACCGGGCCCTGGTATGTAGCACGCTGTGCCGTCGCTTCAGGAGGTGGCTCCCATACCATAATACAAGTGGTTATGCTGGACCCAAATCGATGGAAGTCCAACCACTAACAGGATAGGGAAAAACCCTGCTAACAGACATCTCGAAGGAGATAGCTCAGTATGCAAATGAATGCATCATAAATCAATGACATATAAACCATGCAGTCACATAATACATGCATACTCAGTCAGGATATCTCGAACAGTACTTTCTTACCTCAAAACAGTGCAAGCTCTACCAACTCTAGGTCCACGCCTATAGTCTGCTCTACACTGCCAAATGATACTACTATCATTAAAGTGCTCTAAAAGTCTTAACTAAGCTATTGCATACTCCTAAATATTTATAGGAAGCAAAAGCTATATCTTCGTCTGTCGTTAGCCCTTTGATGTCGATGTCAAGGATCAGATAACAGAGACAGACCGGGCCCTGGTATGTAGCACGCTGTGCTGTCGCTTCAGGAGGTGGCTCCCATACCATAATACAAGTGGTTATGCTGGACCCAAATCGATGGAAGTCCAACCACTAACAGGATAGGGAAAAACCCTACTAACAGACATCTCGAAGGAGATAGCTCAGTATGCAAATGAATGCAGCATAAATCAATGACATATAAACCATGCAGTCACATAATACATGCATACTCAGTCAGGATATCTCGAACAGTACTTTCGTACCTCAAAACAGTGCAAGCTCTACCAACTCTAGGTCCACGCCTATAGTCTACTCTACACTGCCAAATGATACTACTATCATTAAAGTGCTCTAAAAGTCTTAACTAAGTTATTGCATACTCCTAAATATTTATAGGAAGCAAAAGCTATACCTTCGTCCGTCGTTAGCCCTTTGATGTCGATGCCTCCAGAACTTGGGCACAACTCTGCTACGACTATCGAACGCCTCGACGACTCCCGGGTCAAGCCTAGGAAGGCTAAAACAACTCGAATATGACTAGAGTAGAGAGGAAATCCGGAATTGGAAATTGAAAATGAATTCTCGGCCTTCTATTTATAGACGACGATCGGAGCTTCCGATCCTCGATCGGAACGTCCGAACCTCGATCGGAACGTCCGATCCTGCCATTGGAGCTTCCGAAGATCCTGATATACCACGTGTCAAAATATCACTTGTTGACTTTGGATAGGGGTGATCGGAGCTTCCGATCCTGATCGGAGCTTCTGATCTTGCCACACGTCATGCCTGACGTAATACCATCGGAGCTTCCGATCCTGTTCGGAGCTTCCGAACTCACCTTCGGAGCTTCCGAACTCTATCCAAGTAATTATGATTAATTCCTTAATTACTGATTTTGGTTATGGGCTACTACATTATATGTCATTGATTTATGCTGCATTCATTTGCATACTGAGCTATCTCCTTCGAGATGTCTGTTAGTAGGGTTGTACCCTCACTACAAGAAAAATTGCAAACGACAAAGGATATAATCCGTTGTCTTATGGGTTCAAAAACCGTTGTACTTTTCTGTGTTGTCGAAAGTACACCCTTCGACAACAGTTTATATCCGTTGTCTTTGAAGGCATACGACAACGGTTCTGCAACATTTTAAATCTGTTGTCTTTTGAATAACCAGGTTTTTTACAACAGTTTTATTTGAACAAAGACAACGGTTTTTCACCGTTGTCTTTTTCAAGATGTAAAACAAAAAAAAATTTTAAAAACACTAATTTTAATATTATAATCACTCGAAATTAAAAATTTCAAAAATAAAATTAATATATAATTTTCAACATATAAATCATTTCAAATTAAAAATAATCTAATTCTAATTCAATGAACACTAGAAAATAAATTTATACATTAATCTTGATAAACTTGGAACACCCTTCAACAATCTCTTTTCCTATAACTCGTTTCTTTTTCAATGTTTTCCGTTCCAACCTGATACACGTAAAAGACAACTGTCAAGCAAAAATTAAGAGATATCCAAAACATTAAAATGAAAAGTACTCATTGTAATTGAAATCTTAATTCAAATTTTCTTGAATGTAAAGATTGATCGTCCCCATTATACTTTCTAATTTTTCAGAAACCTATTCACGTACCTAAAAAAAATGTTATATATTCACTTTCCAATGGCTTTGGGTTCTGGTTAGTGAGGTTCACTTGAATAATCTGCATGATATAAAAAAAAAGGGTTGGAGAAGCACTAAAAAATCTACAAATGATCAAGACAAATTTTAAGCAGCTAGAGACTTGATTTTTGTTGTACTTTCACAATTATGCTCTTGTCCGTGAAGAGCATGTGCTGGATATCACCTTTTCTTTTGGAATTGAAGACATATACTGCAAGAAAACAAGTGTTGATGAAATATTTGATTGAAATGGTTCAGAAAATAATTTGTTGAGCACAGAGCATACGGAAATCTTACTTCATAAAGACAAATCATCTGAACGGTCAGCACATCAGCAAACAACAAAAAAAAGAAATCGGATTAGACAACGAAGTTATTATGAAAGCGAAGATGATGCACGCAAATTAGACGAAGTGATCTGTGCTTCTTTATAGGCCGACTAAGTAGTAAGCCGTTGATACGGGGACTATGGATACTAATATCTCTCTACAAGATCAGAACGGAATTTAAAATAGTTAATTAAAATCAAACTAATTTTATCTACGGAGTCAATCAACATAACCATTAATTATGTTATGACATGTTGAGACACAAGAAAATGATGTACGCAACACCGAGTACTGATTTGTAAAGGAATCCATTGTAATTTGTATATTAACGTTGGAGCACACCAAAACTTAAGGATAAAGGAAATATAACTTCAATATTTTTAACGTATCTAAGACTCCACAATTAATTTATAGTAAGGATGAAATGACACTAAAAACTCCCTAAAGAATTGCTGAATTTAACAATTTCATGATGTCTCAATAGTATGAAACCTTATAATTACACATTAAGTTTTATGTAAACAATAAGTTGTATTAGCTTTAAAACTTACTATAGAATGAAGCAGCATTGTTTTTTTCAGGGTGAAGCTCGGTTTTCTCCACTTTCACCTCCATATAGTGCCATTCTTACCACCTGGAAGATAACTGAAAAGTTGAAAACATAAAATCATCGGCGTTAGCATATAACGATTATAAGTTTCAATGTACTTGTAACACAATTTTCTTCATTTGTTACACGTTAGTATGGCAGAAAATTGATGCACTCAAGGGTGGCGAATGTAAAGGGAGAGTCTTGGTTTAGATTATACTTACATGAGATGACAACCAAGACTACGAATATCACAAGCCTAAGTTCAAGGAAGCATTTCCACCAAAATAATAATAAAGGTTTTTTGTTTCAAAAACTCCAAAATAGAATTCGGACAAGGAATTTAAATTAAAATAAAAAGTATTTAATCCTTGAAACGACTATTAATCCACCACCATTGATGATGCCATAAATTCACAAGATATACTTTTGTTTCATCTTTAATGGAACCCAACAGTCCTAAAATTCTTAAAAAAAACTGTCGGAGTAGTGAAAAATCACACAAAAACTAAAATAAAACCCAGATTTATTTTGCAAAACCGGGTTGGAAAATGATGAGATCCAGGGAGGGGGGGGGGGGGGAGTTAAGGTATATGAAAACAAGAGGTATTAGAAAGAACAAAACTCATGGCGAACAAAAAATGCGTATATATGAAATTAATTGATTAACTAAAATAGTGCAAAGAATCCATTGATTTAATTGAATCTGTAATATTATTGGTGCTCAATCCAGAGAGAGAAAATGATAGTGATACCATTTTCGGGTGTCCAAGGAAGAATTATTCACAAGATGGATCGAAAGCAGTGCATATTATTTAAAGATCTTCGAGTTAAAACAAGGCATTGAGTGATTAATCTTGTTCTTAGATGAGGAATGATGACAATTCCTTGTTCTTTGAGAACATGATAGGTTGTTTCATCTACCAAATCATCAAGTGCTAGATAGCACATTTGCATGTATTCAGGCCGTTGGTTCATACTTTCAATATCCCATCTTAAAATTTTTTTTTAAAATGTGAAATTTAAATCAATTTAACTACGCATATGATTAATATTTGAAGAGAAAAAAGAGTATGCAAATTAATGATGAAGATATGACCAGTTGATTAATTGTCAAGTCCTTACCTCTGAATAACATCATACAGGAGTTGTATTCCCTTTTAAATTTTGATTTCTTTTTAAATTTAAAATTAGAATAACTCATGAAATGATTCTATTTGTCTTTAGCCAGTGATCCCGAGCGTAAATTACAGAGTCAAACATTGATTCCCGAAGAAGAAAGTATCCCATCCATTCTGAAATAATAACGTCAAATGACCAAAGGAAAATGTCAAATGCAATGCAAAAATATCAAAATTCTGAGACAAAGAGATTTAAATACTGCAACAAAACAAAATGGGAGGGAAAAAAAACAAGACAGAAGAAAATGACCTAACCTTTTTCCTGAAGATTAACATCTAGAACAGTCTACACTCTACACCATGTTCAAACCAATTCTATCAACGTAAAAGGAAAAATAACAGACCGCTCAAGATTCTTCAACAATTTTTTTTTTCCGATCATAATTATTTGCATATCTTTCTAGCATGCAAGATTCATAATTGCAAACCTGAAATCTCTGTCTAAGTCCAGTACATAGTTAAAACTGGGAAACTATTGAAAAATACATCATGAACGGGAACGAACCAAATGAACGATCATGCATGAGATCGAAAGCACAAACTCGCAATTCTCCTCGCCGAATCTATGGTTGCATTGATCCTGTTCTTGTACTTCTTTTGTGTGCAGGTCCCAAAATCTGTTTCTGCTTTAATCAACCAAGAAATATGAAATCGGGTCAAAAGAATCCATTCAGTTCTTAATATCTACCCGAATAAAATGAATGAAACAATAAATACAATCAATCACAATCTGAGCTCAAACCCTGAACTTTAGCTTCAAACACGTCAGCGGAAACATCTAATAAATAGACTAACCAACTTAAAACACAAATTTCAGCACAACCACCCACAATTTGTAATACTACTACGTACCTTCCACTAACAAGATTTTACTTTTCTCCTTCACGTTGTCTAGCACATCTAAGTTGACATAAGTAGCTCCATGGCAAACCTGGTGAACAATTGAAGTTATCTAGTTCATAAACAACTCAGAGCACCTTTTGTCTGTTGGATAGACCAAGAAAAAGAACAAATTTTGACAACAAGAAAACAAAAAAAAATATCAAGAGTCCTTTGAGGCCTCATGCATTCTGCTCATGAATCCAATGACTTTGAAATATCATGATATAGAGAATCACATGAAACAT
This sequence comes from Henckelia pumila, assembly GCF_033568475.1. Lineage (NCBI taxonomy): Eukaryota > Viridiplantae > Streptophyta > Magnoliopsida > Lamiales > Gesneriaceae > Henckelia > Henckelia pumila. Next base: position 36,884,391 of record NC_133120.1, on the reverse strand, counting down.
GAAAAATATCAGGCATGAATAATAGCTCTTCCCCTACGACAGTTAAAATAGGCCATGTATCAATTGATATATTCTGAAATGCAACACTCACGTAGAAGAGTTGGATCAGTTAAGTAGGAATATAATATGAAAATACCCCAACATGGTTCTTCCAAGTAAATGTGTAAAAGACTTAAATTGTATCAAATTAAATCATAAGTTTACCTTTGGATAAGATTAAGAAGGTCTAATGAAGGAGAAGGCCCCGAAAAAGTAAAACGAGGAGTGTTGTCACCGCCAGCAACCATTACATGAGAAGTAATGTTGTTAGTTTTCTTGACTTCACGAGAACCACCGTTGCTACCTGCTTAGCCGCCATCGTAAGGGGTGATGGATGTGGGGGGATTCCACAGGATTTCTTGAATGGTTTCGGCCACGTTGGACATGGGACTCGCAATATTTCTGCCTTGCCACCACATCCCTTAAGCAACTCCATTCTTCCTGTCTGTTCTACTACATCTCCCTGGCTCCGGATCCATAGCCGCCCATCCCCAATACCCTGATTGCAGCACTGATGCACTATACACATAAACACATTAAAGTACGTGAAATGTTAAGAGAGCAACTCTTCCCCCAATATAAATCCCTTAAATGACACCTCTTCGGTAATAAAAATAAATAACCCAACAACAGGATACAAAACTCAGTATATCCAATATCATTAATAAAGAAGAAGATACAATCCAGAAAATTTCACATTCTTTAACTGAAAATAATCAAAAAACCGAAGAAAACATGCTTTAAAATGTCAGCACCAGAAAATTATTTACTCATGTTTGAGATAGCGAAATTGGGAGGGCAGAAATTTGTGGCGGTGAAGAAAATAGAGGGGCTCCCCAGGTTGCACAACCTAGGGGCATGGGCAGCGTCGCATTTGATCTCAAAGCATGCCCCGCAACTCAGCCCGTTGTTGAAGAGCGCAGTGCTCAGTGCTGCCGTGTTCATGCCATAGCCTTGGCTGTACAAATTCCTGTACCCACAAGCACCACCTAATTAAAGTAATTAATTTACATTAAAAACCAGATGAGAAAATGTGGAGGAGGAGAATCTACTTACCCATTGCTCCTGAGGCGTGGCTGCCGCCGTAGAAGGTGGCATGGGAGGATTTGCAAGAGACGGCGATGTACACGCTGGGGATTCTGTCCTGGACAGAAGCAAGAAAATGGGGTGACGAGTTGGGGCTAGGGTTTGGGTCTTCCTTTATTAATGAATGTGTACATATATTTATATTTTTTAAAAAAGAAAAAAAAACAAAAAAAACAAAACAAAGACAACGGTTTAAAAAAAGTGTTGTCGTAGACTGCATAAAACAATACAAAAAGACAACGGTAAAAAAAAACTGTTGTCGTAGAGCTCCAAAAGCACGCACATAGACAACGGTTAATTAAAACCGTTGTCGTAGGCGATAAAAAAACACGCTCATAGACAACGGATTTTTGTTTTTAAAAACCGTTGTCTTTGACACATATAAGACAACGGTTTTTTAAAAACCGTTGTCGTTTTTCATTAAAATAAGTCCAACGACAACGGTTTTTGTAAAAACCGTTGTTAAATGACAAAAGACAACATTTTGTGTATAAAACCGTTGTCTTTTTAGTGTTGTTAATTAACAGTTTTGTTGTAGTGCCTATCCTGTTAGTGGATGGACTTCCATGGCTTTGGGTCCGGTAAATACACTGGTATTATGATATGGGAGCCACCTCCTGAAGCGACGGCACAACGTGCTACATACCAGGGCCCGGTCTGTCTTTGTATCTGATCCTTGACCTCGAGTTCTAGGGAGTTTACTTTGCATGCATGTATACTCATACTCTCGTACTGAGCGTTTTATGCTCACGTCTCGTACTCTGTGTTTTTGGACACCCTATTCTATGGGGCAGGTTTGCGATTGGACGAGGAGGGTGGATCCAGGAGGGGCTAGTCAGTGGTTGGCCAGCTGGAGCTTCGTCTATGTTTTTATTACTGTTGTTTTGGGTTGATAAAGCTATTCGATTTGGTTGTATAATATTTGGATAAATTACATATTCCTTTCCTTGGGATTGTATTTTTTTATGGTTTTCGCAAGTTTATTCTGATATCTGTTTTATTAAGTTAATTGCATGCCTAAGTTCTGTTTAGTAGGTGATCTGGGTAAGGGTCACTACATTTATGGTATCAAAGCATTCAAAAGTATTCTTGGGATTTAGTTTCTGCATAAGATAACCATTAGGTTAATTTTGTAGATGGCAGATCGTGATGACCAGAGTTCTCATGGCAGTATAGGCGGTCGTTGGGGTGATGCCGACCGAGAGCATCGCCGAGAACGGCGTCATCCTCATCATGACGACGAGCATTTCACTGTGCGTCGATTCTTAGCTATGGGTCCTAAGCCCTTAGTTGGAGGTGAGTCTCCGGAGGATGCAGAGAATTGGTTAGACCGCATGGAGATGACTTTTCAGACTTTTCACTGCACCGAGGAGCAGAAGATGGAGACCCTTGGCTATCTTCTGGATGGGCGAGCCCGTAGGTGGTGGAGGTTTACTTCTGCACCCTTTATTACTGCGAGAGGAGTGGCCACCTGGGCCGAGTTCCGCACAGCTTTCCAAAAGCGGTATTTTCCTCCTGCACTCCATCAGTCGAAGGCAGGCGAGCTACTGAGTCTGCAACAGGGAGCCATGTCTATTGATGAGTACCAGCAGAAGTTCTTTGATCTGCTATCCTATTTCCCCGAGATTGCTGATAGCTCTGGGATGAAATATAATCTGTTTCTTCAGGGCCTTAACCCTGAGATCCATGATCGTGTGGCGATTGGCGACGACATGTCCTATGAGGGTTTGGTGAGCTGTTGTCACCAGGCGGAGGACAACATTCGGCGGAACAGGTCTTTCCCTCAGTCGAGGCCTGCTAGTTCTTTGGGTCCCCATGCCCAATCTTTCAAGAAGTCTGGATCTACTTCTTCCTCTGGTTCTGGAGGTGTTGTCCGTTTCTGTAAGAAGGACAAGTGTGATCACTGTGGAAAGAACCATCCATCCGACAAGTGCCGTAGAGCTTCTGGAGCTTGTTTCCGCTGTGGAGAGACTGGTCATATCCGGAGGGATTGTCCGCTATCTGGGGGAGGCGGTTCTGGTTCCGGTTCAGGATCTGGTTCTCAGGCCACCGTACAGCAGAGGTCGCAGGGACAGCCTGCTGGGAGTTCTCATTTGAGGCCACAAGCTTCTGGCCAGGTGTTTGCCCTGAGACATGATCAGGCAGTGGAGGAGCATGAGAAAGTCATCGCAGGTACATTTCTGCTTTATGGTATACCTGCTCTTGTACTTATTGACACTGGTGCATCTCATTCCTTCATTTCTGCACGTTTTGTTAAGAGACATAAGTTACCATGCATTGCACTAGACGTAGTGATGTCTGTTTCTACTCCGACGGGCCAATCTACTTTGGCTAAGCGTCTAGTGATGAGTTGCCCTTTAGAGTTAGAGGGTAACATTTTGATTGCGAATCTAATGATCCTGGCGATGGACGACTTTGATTGCATTCTGGGAATAGATATGTTGACTACCTATCGAGCTTCAGTGGACTGCTATCAGAGGTTAGTACGCTTTCATCCGGAGGGGAGTGAGAGCTGGATTTTCTATGGAGAGGGAGCGCGACCCCCGATGCCTTTGGTATCAGCTTTGAGAGCCTGTCGAGCTCTAGAGTCTGGCGGGGAAGGCTACCTTATCTATGCAGTTGATTTGTCCGCAGAGAGTATTGGGATAGAGAGCATTCCTGTTGTGGATGAATTCCCAGATGTATTTCCTGATGAGATTCCGGGTTTTCCTCCTGCTAGGGAAGTCGAGTTTGGCATAGAGTTGATGCCGGGTACTTCGCCTATTTCTCGAGCACCGTATCGTCTGGCTCCGCCAGAGATGCGTGAGTTGAAGAATCAGCTACAGGATCTTTTGGACAAGGGGTACATTCGTCATAGTGTATCTCCTTGGGGAGCTCCTGTTCTTTTTGAAAAGAAGAAGGATGGGTCGATGCGGCTGTGCATTGACTATCGGCAGCTGAATCGAGTCACTGTGAAGAACAAGTATCCGCTGCCTCGTATTGATGACTTGTTTGATCAGCTGCAGGGTACTTCAGTTTACTCCAAGATTGACTTGAGATTGGGGTATCATCAGTTAAGAGTCCGTGATCAGGACGTAGCCAAGACTGCATTCCGTACTCGCTATGGGCATTACGAGTTCCTAGTGATGCCATTTGGTTTGACTAATGCGCCGACTATGTTCATGGATCTGATGAACCGTGTCTTCAGGGAGTATTTGGACAAGTTTGTTGTGGTCTTCATTGACGACATCTTGGTGTATTTGCGTAATACGGAAGAGCATGTTTCTCACTTGCGGTTGGTACTGCAGACTCTTTGGGATGAGCAGTTGTACGCCAAGCTGAGCAAGTGTGAGTTCTGGATGGATCGAGTGGTCTTTCTTGGCCATATCATATCCAGGGAGGGGATTTCTGTTGATCCAAGCAAGATTTAAGCGGTACTTAATTGGTCGCGTCCGACGACTGTTGCTGAGATCCGTAGTTTTCTGGGTCTAGCAGGGTATTATCGTCGCTTCATTCTGAACTTCTCTCAACTAGATCGATCTTTGACGCAGCTTACCCGCAAGGGTGTGGATTTCGAGTGGTCCTCCGAGTGTGAGGAGAACTTCTGTGAGCTTCGACGGCGGTTGACTTCTGCGCCGGTGTTGGCATTACCGTCAGGATCTGGAGGGTATGTGGTATACACGAATGCATCTCTTTAGGGGTTAGGTTGTGTCCTGACTCATAATGGGCATGTGATCGCATACGCTTCTAGACAGCTGAAGCTTCATGAGGACAACTATCCAGTCCATGATTTGGAGTTAGCAGCCATTGTGTTCGCTTTGAAGATCTTGCGTCATTATCTGTATGGCGAGAAATTTGAGATCTTCACCGACCATAAGAGTCTCAAGTATTTGTTCACTCAAACGGAGTTGAACATGAGGCAGAGACGTTGGATGGACTTGCTTAAGGACTATGATTGCGAGATTAAGTACCATCCGGGAGCTGCTAATCTCATCGTTGATGCCTTGAGTCGCAAGGTGCGACTATCCGCACTTCAAACTTGTTCGATGTCTAGTACGATCAGTGACTGTTGTACTTCGGGATATACCTTCAAGCATAAGAAAGGTATGCAGAGTATCCAGATGTTTGCGATATTATCTGAGCCAGCTTTGTATTCGCGGATTCGAGACGCTCAGATGTCTGATTCAAAGACCCAGTGTTTAGCTCGTCTAGCTAACGAGGGTAGCTCGTCTGGATTTCATTATCAGTCATATGGCTTTCTGGGTTTGTCTGGTAGGCTTGTGATTCCGCAGGATGAAGAGTTGCGAGAGGATATTTTGTCTCAGGCGCACCACACTAAGTTGAGTATTCATCCTGGGAGCAACAAGATGTACAAGGATCTACGTACTCGTTTCTGGTGGAAAGGAATGAAACGTAGTGTTTATCAGTTTATTTCGAGATGTTTGGTGTGTCAACAGGTCAAGGTAGAGCACCGACGACCTGGAGGATTGCTTCACAGTCTGCCTATTCCTGAATGGAAATGGGAGTTTATCACAATGGACTTTGTGACCCATTTGCCGGTATCTCCGAGGAACTGTGATGCTATCTGGGTTGTGGTGGACCGACTCACCAAGTCAACGCATTTCATTGCCTATAGCCTAGAGTACTCTGTGGATCGCATGGCACAGATATACATTCAGGAGATCGTTCGACTTCATGGAGTGCCTGTGAGCATTGTCAGCGATCGAGACCCCAGGTTTACTTCTAGATTCTGGGGGAGTGTTCAGCGTGCGATGGGTACTACTCTCAGTTTGAGTACTGCCTATCATCCGGAGACTGATGTTCAGTCAGAGCGCACTATCTGTACTTTGGAGGATATGCTTAGAGCGTGCGTCATGGATTTTGGTTCAGCCTGGCAGGATCATTTGCCATTGATCGAGTTCGCGTACAACAACAGCTACCATACTAGTATTGGGATGGCACCTTTTGAGGCATTGTACGGGCGACGTTGTCGTACTCCACTCTTCTGGGAAAAAGTGGGGGAGAGACAGGCTGAGGGACCGGAGTTTATCCAACAGGCGATAGACATTGTTGATCAAATCAAGAAACGGATTAAGACTGCACAGGATCGTCAGGCCAGCTATGCAAACACTAAGAGTAGGCCTTTGCAGTTCGATGTCGGGGAGAAAGTGTTTCTGAGAGTGTCACCTTTTCACAAGATTCTCAGATTTGGCCTTAAGGGCAAGTTGTCTCCCAGGTTTATCGATCTATTTGAGATCTTGGAGAGCATTGGCGATTTGGCTTATCGACTAGCTTTGCCACCGCATCTTTCCAGTAGTCACGACGTGTTCCATGTATCACTGTTGCGACGGTATGTGGCGGATGAGTCTCATATTCTGCAGCAGTCTGAGATTCAGGTGAGCAAGAATTTGACTTATGTTGAGAAACCTATTTGTATCCTGGATTATAAGGATAAGGTTTTGCGGAACAAAGTCATTCCTTTGGTTTTAGTTCAGTGGCAGCGCCAAGGCACTGAGGAAGCTACTTGGGAGCTTGAGGACAGGATGTGTGAAGACCATCCTGAGTTGTTTTGATTTCATTCTTAAGTTGTATTCAGTTGCAAACTCTGTAAACGTTTGATTTGAATAAAGAATGTTTCTGATTTCTGTATTACATTCAGTACTTAAGATCTAATTTCGAGGACGAAATATCTTATGTGGGGGAGAATGTAGTAGCCCGTACCCAAAATCAGTAATTAAGGAATTAATCATAATTACTTGGGAAAAGTTCGGAAGCTCCGAAGGTGAGTTCGGAAGCTCCGAACAGGATCGGAAGCTTCGATGCAGGATTGGAAGCTCCGATCATATTACGTCAGGCATGACGTGTGGTTGGATCGGAAGCTCCGATCAAGATCGGAAGCACCGATCACCCCTATCCGAAGTCAACAAGTGATATTTTGACACGTGGCAGATCAGGATCTTTGGAAGCTCCGATGGCAGGATCGGACGTTCCGATCGAGGTTCGGACGTTCCGATCGAGGTTCAGACGTTCCGATCGAGGTTCGGAGGCTCCGATCGTTGTCTATAAATAGAAGGCCGAGAATTCATTTTCATTTCCCAATTCCGGATTTTCTCTCTACTCTAGTCATATTCGAGTTGTTCTAGCCTTCCTAGGCTTGACGCGGGAGTCGTCGAGGCGTTCGATAGTCGTAGCGGAGTTGTGCCAAAGTTCTGGAGGCATCGACATCAAAGGGCTAACGACGGACGAAGGTATAGCTTTTTCTTCCTATAATTATTTAGGAGTATGCTTTAGCTTAGTTAAGGCTTTTAGAGCGCTATAATGATAGTAGTATCATTTGGCAGTGTAGCGCGGATTATAGGCATGGACCTAGGGCTGATAGCACTTGCCTAGTATTTGAGGTACGAAATTACTGTTCGAGATATCCTAACTGAGTATGCATGTATTATGTGACTGCATGGTATATATGTCATTGATTTATGCTGCATTCATTTGCATACTGAGCTATCTCCTTCGAGATGTCTGTTAGTAGGGTTGTACCCTATCCTGTTAGTGGATGGACTTCCATGGCTTTGGGTCCGATAAATCCACTGGTATTATGGTATGGAAGCCACCTCCTGAAGCGACGGCACAACGTGCTACATACCAGGGCCCGTTCTGTCTTTGTATCTGATCCTTGACCTCGAGTTCTATGGAGTTCACTTTGCATGCATGTATACTCATACTCTCGTACTGAGCGTTTTATGCTCACGTCTCGTACTCTGTGTTTCTGTACACCCTATTCTATGGGGCAGGTTTGCGATTGGACGAGGAGGGTGGATCTAGGAGGGGCTAGTCAGTGGTTGGCCAGTTGGAGCTTCGTTTTGGTTTTTATTACTGTTGTTTTGGGTTGATACAGCTATTCGATTTGATTGTATAATATTTGGATAAATTACAGATTCCTTTCCTTGGGATTGTATTTATTTATGGTTTCCGCAAGTTTATTCTGATATCTATTTTATTAAGTTAATTGCATGCCTAAGTTCTATTTAGTAGGTGATCCGGGTAAGGGTCACTACATTAACGGAGCCCGAAAATAGTCCCTAAATGATCAGAAATGGTCCGGAGGGTCAGACAGATCGGAAGCTCCGAAGTTAGGATCGGATGCTCCGAAGGTGATCGGAAGCTCCGATGAACGATCGGAAGCTCCGATCGAATTATGTCATCCATGACGTGTGGTTGATCGGAAGCTCCGAATAGGATCGGAAGCTCCGATCACCTCTATCCAAAGTCAACCAGTGAGATTTTGACACGTGACAGATGAGGATGTTCGGAAGCTCCGATGGCAGGATCGGACGTTCCGATCGAGGATCGGAGGTTCCGATCGATGCCTATAAATATAAGGTCCGAGGCATTCATTTCTTGCCAATTCCAAATTCTCTCCTTAGCCCTCGTGGTCCTATTTTAGGGCTTTGGGTACTCTTATTTTAGAGTTGGAGTAGGATATTTGTTTTAGTATAGTCAGATAGTGTCTGACATAGTAGCGGAGCAGTGCTCGTGTTGTAGAGTCGTGTTCGAGGCTGTGGATTTGCAGCAGGGGTGTGCCCTAGTTGCGGGATAGTCGCCATCAGTGGGCTGACGACGGACGCAGGTATAGCTATGGTCTCCTTAAAATTATTTAGGAGTATGCAATAGCTTAGTTAAGGCTTTTAGAGCTTATTGAAGGATGCATGGGTATTTGCATTGTAGACTTGATTATAGGCTTGGAACCTACAGTGGGAGTACTAGGACTGCCTTAAAAATATACGTAAGTACTGACTTATATTGCCAGTGGATACGCATGCTTATATGTTGCATTTATGTGTTTGCATGTTATTGTTATTGATATATGACATATACATATCATCTTGTGCCTGTACATCTGTACATCTTTTGAGATGAGCCAGTTAGGGTTACTCAGCCCTGTTTGGACGTTTGATATCGAGTACCCTTAGGTACTGATACCTAGAGGACTCCATGGTCCGCGTCCGAGATTCGGGAGTGAGTGGTCGCACACAGTGGTTAGCTACCCCGATGTGACGAGCTCGTACTCAAGGCGCTAGTCTGAGCAATTTGTATACAGTTATCCCAGATATGGATACCCTGTCATTTGTGTGAATCATATTTGTATGTTTATCCGTGCTTTCATATTGAGCTTAGAGCTCACGTCCAGTATTTTCTGTGTATCTGGATACCCTATTCGACGGGGCAGGTGTAGGTGCAGGATTGAGCACCAGGAGCCTGGAGTAGCCAGTGACCTTGAAGACAACATGATTAGCTGTAGGTTTTATTTAAATTCGATTCGATTGGGTTGTATAATCAAGTTTGTTTAGCCGGTTGTATTCCGCCGGTCTATTTGTATTTAAGTCTTCCGCAGCAATTTATTTAATGCATGCTTAATTATGCTCTTAACTCTGATTAGGTAGTTGATCCGGGATGGGTCGCTACACAGGGAATACAAAGATGAATAGGGACCTTCAGCAGTTGTACTGGTGGCCAGGCATGAAGCGTGATATCGCTCATTTTGTGTCAGAGTTCTTGACATTCCAGGAGGTCAAGGCAGAACATCAGAGACCTGCATGGTTGCTTAAGCCACTCCCTATCCCAGAGTGGAAATGGGAGAATATTACTATGGATTTTGTTGTTGGCTTGTCGAGGACAGTGAGAGGTCCAGATGCTATTTAGGTTATTGTAGACCATCTCACTAAGTCGGCGCACTTCTTACCTGTGAGGAAGACCTTCACTATGACTCAGTATGCGGAGTTGTATATCTGGGAGATAGTCAGACTACATGGTATTCCTGTGTCCATAGTGTCTGATAGAGATCCGCGGTTTACTTCGTCATTTTGGAAGAGTCTTCATTCAGCTTTGGGTACGAAGCTTCTGTTTAGTACAGCCTTCCACCCCTAGACGGATGGACAGTCCGAGAGGGTGATTCAGATACTAGAGGATCTTCTGAGAGCTTGCGCTATTGACTTTCATGATAGTTGGGAGTCGAGGTTACCATTGGTGGAATTTGCATATAACAACAGCTATCAGGACACCACTGGTATGACGCCTTACAAGGCACTCTATGGGAGACCTTGTAGATCACCGGTATTATGGACCGAGATCGGTGAGAGGTCAGAGTTTTGACCCGAGATTGTTCAGCAGACTGCTGAATTTGTAGCCAGGATCCGTGATAGGATGAGGACTGCGCAGAGCAGGCAGAAGAGTTATGCCGATCATAGGAGGAGAGACTTGGAGTTCTCAATGGGTGATCATGTCTTCATCTGGGTCGCTCCTTTGAAAGGCGTGATGAGGTTCGGAAAGAAGGGGAAATTGGCTCCAAGGTTCGTTGGACCTTTTGAGATTCTTGATAGAGTGGGGACGTTAGCCTATAGGGTGGCCTTTCCGCCTAATCTAGCTGGAGTACACAACGTCTTCCACGTATCCATGTTGAGGAAGTATATCTCGAATCCTTCTCATGTGCTCAACCTTGAGCCTCTTCAGATACTGCCTCATATGACTTATGAAGAGAGACCTGACCGGATTATGGAAAAGCATAAGCGGAGACTCCGTAACAAGACTATTCCAATGGTCAAGGTTAAGTGGTTGAATCATTCATATGAAGAGGCCACTTGGGAGACAGAGGCAGATATTAGGACTCGCTATCCAGAGCTATTTGGTAAGTTCTAATTTCGAGGACGAAATTCCTTATTAGGGAGGGAGGAATTGTAGCACCTAAAATTGCCAAAATTTAAATATTCATGCCTAAATTAATAATATTTTTTTTATTATTTATATATTTTTTATTTCCTGAATTAAATTGCTTAGTTTTATTTTAAAGTTAGAGTTGCTCAATTTATTAAGTTATTTAATTAAAGATGCTTGAGTAAGAGGTTCCCGGTCACGACAAGCGGCGATGGAGGATTTGGGAGCTAAAACTTCCCAAGACCTTTATTTTAAAATTTTAAATGGTGAGGAATGAGGAAATTTGGTGAAAATTAATTTTTAGAATATTCCGGGTGATAAAAATCACTTTTATTGCATTCTTGAGCCTAAATTTTAAACTTTTGCAAACATTAGAATTTTTTTTAATAAACCCGGATTGGTAAAGATTTAATTTGAATACCTTGACTTGAGATTTTATACTTAAGTAGTTGAAAAGTGTATTAGTTGAGGTAAAGTTGTAATGCATGGGCTAGCACTTTAATAAGTGTAGTATCACTTTTTAAATATGCACACTACACATCCAATTTATTTTAAAGACTAAAATAAACATTACATTGCAAACCCTAGCCCCAAAATCTAATCAGAGTAGCCGCCCCTTTTTTTTTTTTATTTTCTCACCTCCTCTCCCACTCTCCCTCTCGGCCGAGACCACCACCTCCTTATTCCTTGGTTTTTCCGGCCGCCGCCGCCCACCACCACCACTGCCATCGACGGAGGAACACCTTGAAGGCTCAAGCTAGCTGTTGGTTCGAGTGTCCATCCCCTTTCCCCTCTTTTGAATTCGAAATTTGTTGGGTAAAAATCAAGAAAGGCAAGTATATGAATTTTTTAGGCATTCTAGCAAGCTATTTACATTCTTGTGCTAAAACTTTATTAAATTTTGAAAAGCCTATGTTTATAAGGTATGTTGGTCACGGTTTAAGCTAAATTTCAGTAGGGTTCTTGGTGATTTTCGAAATTTCATTTAGCATCGATGTTTATGTGATGCATGGTGATATGTGATTTGAAGGCATGATGGGTTTTGAATGTATTTTAGCATTTTCGAAAATTTCTGAAGTTACATGCCTAAAATTTCGAATTTTACACGATGCTAGGGCAGTGATTGAAGCATTATATTGATTGTCAAATGATTTCATCGATTTCTCAAGAGTTGAAGGCATTTCGGTGCTTGATCATGTCATTTTCGAATTTGTGTAGTGAAAGTGGGTTGAGTGCTGCCTATGTGTTTGAGGAAAGTCCTAAGACATGTCTGAAGGTGGGTTTGGTGATTTGGTAGGAGTTAGAGGCAAGGTAAAGGGCTTGGGATGGTTTCTTCCAAGTAGATTGGTTGTAAGGTGTTAATTTTCTTGGGCAGGGCAGTCTGATTTCGGGGCAGGGGAGGATCTGGACGAGGTCTGGGCATGGTTAGGGCTGGTCCTCGGTCTAGGTTATGATGTTGTGGTCGCGTCGGTATAAAATGGGTTTGTTTCGGCAAAGTATTCAATAAGTTATGGATTTTTGAAGTTGAGGTGTCGGTGCAGAATTTTTGAAGTAAGAGTGGGCTGTCCGGAGTTGAGTTTTGATAGGATTGCTCGGGTGGTCAAATGAGTTTACAAATTGGTCCATTGGTTAGTTGGTAGTGTTTGGAGAGTGTCGGTTTCAGCGGAGTCGAATTTGGTTAAGGGATGATAGAGTTAAGAGATTTTCGGTGCAATTGTTCGGGTTGTTGCCTCGAATGTGAGAATTTGAGTTAAGGTGGGGTTAGCACCTAGGGGCAGCCACTCACCCACCTTGCTCCCATATCTTTGAGTTGAGTTCCATTTCGTAAGTTGCATATTCGTGTGCGTGAGTTTCATCTTTGAGCCAAACAATATTTTCAAAGGAAGTCGATACAAGTTCTTGCATGCTTAGTATTTTGAGTCGAGTCATGGAAGGAAAGAAAATATTTTTGAACAAAGTGAGTTGATTGTGACTGGAAATGGCAATGTGGGTTGAGGGATGCCTCACCCACTTGACATAGACATGTAGTAAGCGGCTGGGAGACATCCCAGCTCCACTACCAAAAGAGACGTGTAGTAAGCTCGGCTCCCCTACCAAAGAGGAAAGTAAAGGGGCAAATCGCGTCGGGAGAAATCTCGGCGTCTTGTCGGCATAGTGCACTGCAGCCATGATCATGATCGAACTTGAGTCACAATTCGAGGATCTAAGTTCTAAAGAAAAATCAAAGTTAAAGTTTCAAGTATCAGTTGACTCGTCTCAATTTATTCAGTTTTATGTTATGCATGCATTTCAGTTAAGTCAAGAAAGTTCATAAGTTTCATGGCGCGAGTTGGTGTGAGTTCATACTTGCATGTTTTCTCATTTCCACTTATTTCATGCACGTTTACAGTTTAAGTTTCAAAGTATATTATGTATTGAAGTTTGAGTATTGCTAGGAGTATTTTGAAACCCTTGTTATATCACTGTTTATACTTGTTGAGTCTTTAGACTCACTATGCCTGTTTGTTTGCCAGGTGAGGAGCAGTTTGTTGAGACTGAGGGGCAGGCTCCTCGAGGTTGAGGTCGCCGGTGGTGCGAGGCCCTAATACCATCACTGCTATGTTTTCCCTTTAGTTGATGATTGTAATAAAGAGTTTAAACTTATGTACTTTTGGTAATAGCCAGGATGTGTTTTTCTTGTGCTTAAGTTTTATTTGTTAAGCATGTTATTGCTATTTTGGCAACCGGGTGGTGGTTGCCTTTCCTTTTCGTACTTATGATTATTGCAGTGGTTATATTTTTCCGCATTTATTGCTTTTGTTAGAATTGCTGTCTTTGACAGGGAGGTTTTGCTTACTTACAAACAATTCATGGCAAATTTTTTTAAAAATCCGTATTTTCTTTTATTATTTAATTGAGTATAGAGGTGTGGGTCGTCTCAAGGGGATTTTTTGCCCTCAATGGTACCAGGGATCAGAAAACTTTGTACTTAAGCCTGGAGGTACAAGGTTCGATCCTTGGGGAGGGAAAAAACTCCCCTAGCCAGGTGGAGAGAAGGCCATGAGTAGCAAAAATGGCTAGGCCAATAGAGAGAAAAGCCTAGTCCATTACAGCTGCTATGCTTTTGAAATCCCAAGGATGAGATCACGTAACAACTCACCGACTCTCCCGATCGAGGTGGTGCCACGTATCTTCATCCTCTACACTTTGGTGCGACTACAAGGAGTATGCTGACACTAGGTGAACTTCTACACCCAGGCCACTTGATTATAGCCCCCAAATTGTCTAACAAAAAGGGCCATTCTGCCTGTTGAAATCAATGATTTAGGCTCAATATGAATGCATATAGAAACACGAAGCATTAACCATAAATAAAATGATTACAAGAGTTCAATCAAACATAATACAAGTTTCCCATTCTAGAACGAGTATTGATGCAAGTATGTGATTTAAGGGAAACTCACGAACCAACTGTCTTGAGTGTGCTATCCCGCTAAAACGATGTCTGCTTGTACCTTTTGATTCAATAACTACAACTCTGGATAAGCTACAAAAGAGGTTATATCAAAATCCATACAACCTAAAACAACTAAGGCTCAAGGTAAACTCTTTACCGCTCTTCGTCTAATCTCTTCGACGTTCGACTTCTGCTAAATCTGGTTCAACAAACTTCAAACGAATCTGTATGGAGGCAAAATAAGATCAACAACGACGAACAAACCCAATAGCCAAAAGTTCAACAACTCAAACGGTTCAAAATCCCAAAACTCAAACCGGCGGCATAACGACTATATACTGATCAAACCGGAAACACAGACAGCAGTATAACATTGCAAACAACTCAAACCAATGCTAAAACATCAACAACAATTCAAATCCAACACATCTCAAAATCCAATTTTTCGAATAATGCTTCCAAAAATCATAAAAAATCTGAAAGACGCTCTATTTCAAAACCGACTGAGAATAAACGATAAGAACTAGTTCAAGAACAACATATCCGATACTCAATCGATTCTAACAACATCCGAAAATAGAAGTATAACTGATCAGAGAAATACTTACGATAGAACGAAGCTCTCGCTGCCGTGATCACTAATATACCTTTGGATTTAAATTCTAACGGACGGATCGACCGAAAACTGAAATAACAAAGCTTGAAGAAAGCTTTTCCAAGATTCAATGGAGGAAACCGATATGGGGAAGATGATGGATGAGTGAAGAGTAGTCAACATGCTATGATATTATAATAAACTTCGTAATTGTGTTTTAGTCCCTGAAATTTCCAAAAATTGCAAAATATACCCTGATCAAAATCAATTCGGCTCTTGAATTCTGTAATCTCCGTTTATCTTAAATAAACACAATTAAGATACATTTGGGGCATTACAATTCTCCCCCTCTAAGGAGAGATTTCGTCCTTGAAATCAATAAGAATCAATCACATAAGATAGAATAAAGGACATAAGATAGTTAGAAGAACCCACGTCATCCGAATAACTCTGGAAATCACTGTCTCATGTCATATTCTGTCTCCCAAGTCCCTTCCTCGACTCCATGACGGCTCCATTGAACTTTAACCAAAGGAATCGACTTGGTTCTGAGCTACTTCTTCTTTCGGTCAAGGATATGAATCGGTCGCTCAAAGTAGCTCAGAGTCTCGTCAAGCTCGGCTTCGTAAGGCTGAATAATATGAGAAGGATGTGGATGATACTTTCGTGACATAGAGACGTAAAAACGTCGTGAATACCAGATAAATATGGAGGAAGTGCAAGTCCGTAGGCAAGATCGCCTAACTTCTCGAGAATCTCATACGGTCGAATGAATCTCGGAGATAACTTTCCTTTCTTCCCAAATCCAACGGTGACTCTAAAGAAAAATCTTCAAGAATACTCGGTCTCCCTGATCGAAACTCAGAGGTCTACGTCTGATATTCGCATACTTCGCCTGTCTATCCTGATCTGACTTCATTCTCATCTGAATGATCTTTACTTGCTCTGCCATATCTCGAAGCATATCCGGTCCCAAATCAGGTGACTCGGACACATCGTCCCAAAACAAAGGAGATCGGCACTTCTTATCGTACAAAGCCTCAAAAGGTTCCATACCGATTGATAGTTATGTTTTTATTGCATTTGTTAGTGTCATTTTGTTGTCGTTTTGCATTTGTTTACATGTTTTATTGTTGCATTTTGTTCGTATTGCATTTTCCGTGTTTGCATGATTGGTTTCTCATTTTTGTGGTTAGGTCGCATATTTTGGCGGTCTAGGACGGAACTTTGGAGGCATGGAAGTGCTGGAATTTCTGAAGATTTTTTCAGCCGCTCGATCCGCAGTTCTTTACCGATCGAGCGGGCGCCTTTTTTATGAAAACAGTAACTTTGGGATTTTTCAGCCGCTCGATCTGCAATATGTTACCAATCGAGCGGCGCATGTGTTTTGAAGGCAGTAGGTTAGAGATTTTTGGCTCGCTCGATCCGCAAGATGTTACCGATCAAGCGGGCATCGCTATCCGGGAAGAATTTTATATTTTTGGAAATTTTGTTATTTTAGACTCTAGGCTTTATTAAGATTTTAATTCCGTTTTAGGGAGATTATTATCAGATTGTGGAGAATTTATCTTGTAGGCTAGGTTTTGTTCTTCAATTTTCTCTCAAGTTTTCTTCTTTTCTTTGAATTATTCTTGAATTTTCATGAATCGTTGTGGCTAAGTTTTATTACTTGGTTGAGGGAGACGAAACCTTGATATATTTTATTCATGAGATTCTATTTGTAATGTTTAATCCTTGTTAAGTATCAATATTTGATCTGGTTTATTTCATGTTTGTATGCGAGATTTTAGGATTGGCCATCTTAGGATTTTGTTTTGCAAGCTATAGCTAAATTAGAATTCAAATCCGTAATTGTTTGAATAATCTAATTTGCGAAGCAACTACGTTTGATATTTTCTGTTGTTGAATTTATTAAATTGTAGGATCAATTATTTACTAGGCTAAATACAACCGCTGGTGTTTGTGTTGTCTAAGTTCGTCAGTTTTATTAGTTTGAATGCTACCGTGGATTTAAATCTAGATTGCTGTTATCTGGGTTAATTTATTGGTAAGGGTTAATCTAGAATGCTATTTTCTAATTAACTAAAATTAAGGTGAAACAGGAATTTGATTTTCAATGACGAATATTTAATAGGATTAATTATTTTCAGGGAATCGATGATTGAATGAATGAATATCAAGGGTATAGTCGACTGATATCAAGTCTCGTCTCTTATTGATTTCTCTAGTTTAATTTTCAATCTTCCATGATAGTGATAATTTGAATATTTAATTTCTTAAATTTCTTAGTAGTTAGTCCAAACTTCAAAACCCCTTTTTATTTATTTAAAACTCATTAAATTTACCTTTCCTTGTGGGAACGATCCCTACTCACACTACTATATTTTTTAGTGATTATCTGATTGAGTCGAGTAATTTGGGCGTGACACGATCAAGCGCTACCAAATTTTGGCGCCGTTGCTGGGGAACGGTGTTAATTTTTTGTGTTCTTTTTCTTTTTTTTTTTTGTTTAATATCACTCTCTCCTCTTTTCTTTGTTTCTAGTTCTCTCTAGTTCATGCTTTCAGGTGATTTTACTGAAGAAGACTTTCTCTACGATCCGAAGATTGAAAGAACTTTGCATAGGCGAAGGAGAGAACTCCGAAGGCAACAACAAGAAGCCGCTGCTCGAGCTGCTTTTCCAGAAGAAGAGATGGCTGCCAATGCTAACATGAGTCTAAGACAATTGGGCACTCCTGACCCCAATCAACAACATTTATGCATTACTTTTCCTACATTAGAAAATAATGCAAATTTTGAGCTTAAGTCTGGATTAATTCACTTACTACCTTCCTTTCATGGTCTTGCAGGTGAGGATCCAAATAAACACTTGATGGAATTTCACGTGGTTTGCATGAGTATGAAACCCCATGGAGTGACAGAGGAGCAGATTCAGCTGAGAGCTTTTTCTTTCTCTTTGAAGAGTGCTGTGAAGGATTTGCTATACTACTTGCCCTCTGGGTCTATCACAACTTGGACAGAGATGAAAAGAACTTTCCTGGAGAAATACTTTTCAGCCTCTATGGCTGCGAACATCCGGAAAGAAATCTATGGAATCAAACAATACTCCGGGGAATCACTGCATGAATACTGTGAAAGAGTGGGTGCCCGGTTAGCCAACTTGTGGCTAAGGGCTTTTATGACTCTATGTATAAACAATCTTTGTTTAATATAATTTACATTCATTAATGGCATTTTCTTTGTCTTTCTTCATATTGTTATATTGTGATATACTATTGTTGTTTTGATAAAGACCTTGAATATACTATAGTGTAAGTAAGATGAGATAGTGAATAAAGAGAGATCACTATTATGAAACACATATTATAGTCACTGTATATTCTAAATAGTTCCTAGTCAATTGACCCGTCCGCTAATAAGGATAAGGATTGCTCGAGATTAGGACTAGCATTTGTGATGCCAAGTACCACGTTTCATTGGTAATGGACATGGAGATGTTCAAAGCATGCAAATGGATATTCATATGATGAATGATCGAACTACCCTATTCGGACTTTCCAAGTGGTTATTATTATTTGAGTGGATAAGTCCGCGGTTTTGGTTGTACACCATTAGTCCTTACTACTTGAAACATCATTGAGACTCTATATGCTAGTACTGTACTTTGACTCGTTTACCGATTCTATTGGGGTAATCAGGTGTTGGGATTGGGTACAGTTACGAAATATATAGGAGTCGATGCTTTGTTGTCAAGGATTCACCACATACTTGCGAGTGTGGATATCCTATGCGATCTGAGGAGATATTAGTGTGATGAATCTCTGGCCAGAGTACATGATGTGTTTTAGGTTACTCGGTTTCCTAGTAGCACATGCGATGTCACTATTTGATCTTCAAGATGCATTGCATAGTTATCAAATCTCGAACAACTCTCGATGCACCAATGGTTGTTGATTCGATCGGGATATATGGATGAAGGGACCGTACTATACGCTAACCAAAATCTACTGGTTCTTGCAGGCACTATCAGTGATACCTAGGGAATCATGGGGTGATGTTGCTAGGCGCTCTTACCATGATTCGATGGGTAATTCGGAAATTGTTGTTCCGAGTCACAAAGAGTTGTGAGCCCACGGCTAGCTGTATCCCTGAACCATTGAGGGTCACACAAGTAATGGATTACTAAATCCCGTTGAGATAGTTAAATTTAAAGAGTTAAATTTAATGAAAGAGAAGTTTGACTTCTTAACTAAAGGGAGTGGAATTTCCTAAAATGACATATGGATGGGCATTTTTGGAAATCACTGAATTCGGATTCGAAAAAATTATCTTGACTTTAAAAGATGCAGAAATGGTTTCTGTGCACATTGGTGAAATCAGTTTATCAATCGGAGTCATGATGAATTTTATATTAATTTCTATAATAACAGGCTTGGCTTGTTGGGCTTAAGTTATGGATTATGGGCCCTAAATAGTTAGAGTCCTAATATAATTATAACTTAATCTAGTCTAGAAATTATCTATAAATATAGGTGTAGTTTTCGAAAATTGCATGCATTCCATCCTTGAAATTTTTGAAAAAACACTTATAATATTCTGAGGGAATTTTGAATTCTCTATTCTCCTTTTTGAGAAAATTCGGTCTGTGATTTTTCTGGAAAGTCACTTTCTGAATTAACAGATCAAATCTGTTTATTCTCTACGATAAACATCTGATTGATTTCTAGTGCAATCAATCATAGGGTTTCTGTTTTCTATTCGTGGACCTAATTCCGGAGATTGATCGAGCAAGTCATCGGTTCCCGAGATTTACAAGAAGAGCAGATTAAATTCTGTTGGAGTCCATAATCAAGCCTTAGCTTGAAGAGGTAAAAATATTTAATTGTGAATTTATATTTTTACTTGCAAGATTTTAATCATTTGGATTTGATACCCACGATATGGAATCGTTCCATATCGAAAAATAAAATTTTTTAAACTTCCGCTGCTCTGGGTATCACATCCGTGTGATCAGAGAACGCGTGTTCCAACATACTGGGAGCGGTTCAAGAAGCTTTGTGCTAGCTGTCCGCAACACCAGATAAGTGAAAATCAATTAATACAATTTTTCTATGAAGGTTTGTTACCTCATGGCAGGAATATGCTAGAAGCAGCCAGTGGAGGAGTTTTTGTAGATAAAACTCCGGTACAAGCGAGGAATCTGATAGAGAATATGGCTGCCAATTCTCAATAATTTGGCACCATCAGGAATGAGCATGTACAAAATAAGAACAACGAGGTAAATGTCTCTTCCCTTGAGCAACAATTAATTGAATTGACGTCTCTTGTGCATCAGATAGCTGTAGGGAATGGACAGACTGCAAAGGCATGTGGAATTTGTGCTGTAGTGGGACACGCTACTGATATGTGTCCCACACTTCAAGAAGATTCGGTTGAACAGGTCAATGCTACTGGAGGATTTCCTGGAATACCACAGCGGAAATATGATCCTTATTCCAACACGTACAATCCCGGTTGGAAGGATCGTCCAAATCTAAGATATGGGAATCCTCAAGCAAATCAATCGGGACCTCAAGCACAACCACACAATCATGCCTATAGGCCACCATATCCTCAACAACAGGAGCGACCTCAGATACCAACACCAGGTGAGTTTCTCGAGAATATTGTTAAGGATCTTGCCACTAACACTGTAGCTTTTCAACAGGAAACTCGAGCAAGTATCCAATAGTTGAATACCCAGATGGGACAACTCGCAACCACAGTCAACCGGTTTGAAGCACTGAATTCGAATAGCTTACCATCACAGACTGTGATAAACCCAAAAGAAAATTCAAGTGCAATCACTCTACGAAATGGGAAGGAGTTGAAGATCAAGAAAAAAGAAGTTCAGGCTTCAACCAAGGATAAGCCACAAGAAGAACCGAAGGCGACTGATGGAGAAGCATCTATGGAAGAAGCGCCAAGAGGTAAGTTTCCTCCCCTTTCTAAATATAAGCATGTTGCCCCTTTTCCCTTAAAAGGATCTTTATGAAACTTTTCGTAGATGTGAGGTGAATATTTCGTTGTTAGATGCCATTAAGCAGGTACCTCGATTCGCAAAGTTTTTGAAGGAATTGTGCACATCAAAGAGGAAGCAGACACTGAAGGGTTTTCAAAAAGTGGAACTTGGTGAGAACGTATCTGCTGTGATCCAACAAAAATTGCCCCCAAAATGCAAGGATCCAGGTATGTTTTCTACCCCATGCACTATAAGGAATGTTAGACTTGAAAATGCCATGCTGGATCTAGGAGCATCAATCAATGTTATGCCATACTTTATCTATGAATCCTTGAAACTTGGTCCATTGAACATATCGGATAGGTCTAATGCATACCCTAGGGGAGTAGTGGAGGATGTGTTAGTGCAAGTAAATGAACTAGTATTTCCTGCAGATTTTTATGTGCTAGACAAGGAAAACGGTGATCATAATAGTCCTATTTTGTTAGGCTGACCATTCTTGAAAATGTCCATGACTAAAATTGATGTTCACAGTGGCACGCTTACTATGGAATTTGATGGCGAGGTTGTGAAATTTAATATTTATGATGCTATGAAATTTCCTGATAGTGATGATTGTGTGTTTTATGTTGATATTGTGGATTACTTGGAACAAGATTATTTTGAGCATGCGGGAAAAGATGATCTAGAGGTGGCTATTATTGCACCCATTCAGCAGAATGATGGAATTGGATTCAGCGAGGAAGTGAAGAAGATTGAGGAAATTCTGAATAGTTCGCCTGAGCTACCTCAGTCAGGTAATGTCTCTTACATATCTTTACGAATCTCTAACACTAGGCATCTTCCATCTGTTTTGCAGGCACCAGTGGTCGAACTAAAGACACTTCCAACCCATCTTAAGTATGTTTTCCTTGGTGAAGAAGAAACATTACCAGTCATAATCTTCAATAGTTTGGAAGCCGACCAAGAGGAACAACTAGTCAAGGTACTACAAGAGCACAAGACTGCTATTGGGTAGACTATAGCAGACATCAAGGGAATTAGCCCGTCCACATGCATGCACAAAATTTTGATGGAGGATGGAGCAAACCCCTCACGTCAACTGCAGAGGAAGTTGAATCCACCGATGATGGAGGTGGTCAAGGCTGAAATTTTGAAACTACTTGAAGTTGGAGTCATCTACCCAATTTCTGACAGTCAGTGCGTTAGCCCAGTACAAGTGGTACCCAAGAAAACCGGGATAACCGTGGTGAAAAACAAGGATGATGAATTGGTTCCCACCCGCATTCAAAACGGGTGGAGGGTTTGTATAGATTATAGGAAGTTAAATGCAGGAACCCGAAAGGATCACTTTTCTTTGCCATTTATTGATCAAATGATTGAACGTTTAGCTTGCCATCCTTATTATTGTTTTCTTGATGGGTATTATGGTTATTTTCAAATTTATATTGCGCCAGAGGATCAAGAAAAGACGACATTCACATGCCCGTTTGGCACCTTTGCGTATCGACGGATGCCCTTTGGACTTTGCAATGCACCGGCCACTTTCCAACGGTGTATGGTTAGTATTTTTTCGGACTTCATCGAGCATATCTTTGAAGTTTTCATGGATGATTTTACTGTCTATGGTGATTCATTCGAAAATTGTCTGTCTAACCTTGCACTTGTCCTTAAAAGGTGTGTTGAAACCAACTTGGTTTTAAATTCTGAAAAATGTCATTTTATGGTTAGGCAAGGTGTTGTATTGGGTCATGTCATTTCATCTAATGAAATAGAGGTAGATAAGGCTAAAATCGATATCATTCAGTCTCTCCCTTATCCCAAATGTGTGCGGGAAGTGCGTTCCTTTCTTGGCCATGCAGGTTTCTACAGGAGATACATTCAGGACTTCGCCAAGATAGCATCCCCCATGTGCAAGCTGTTGCAAAAAGATGTTCCGTTTGAGTTTGATGCACCATGCAAAACATCTTTTGATCAACTCAAAGATTCCTTGACATCTGCACCAATAATCCAGCCACCGGATTGGAGCAATCCATTCGAGATCATGTTTGATGTCAGTGACTATGCAGTTGGCACTGTTTTAGGACAAAAAGTTAGGAAAACATCGCATGCTATATACTACGCTTCGCGTATCCTGAACGATGCCCAACGAAACTACTCCACCACTAAAAAGGAGCTTTTAGCTGTGGTCTTTGCATTAGAAAAATTTCGCTCTTATTTACCTGGTACTAAAGTTATTGTTTACTCTGATCATGCAGCTCTTCATTTTCTGATGGCGAAGAAGGAGGCAAAGCCAAGGCTGATCCGATGGATACTACTAATGAGCGAATTTGATGTAGAAATCAAAGACAAAAGAGGGACCGAGAATCAAGTTGCTGACCACTTGAGTCGCCTAGTTCATGTTGATGAGGAGCTGTAAATTTGCGAGAAGAATTTCCTGGTGAGCAATTATTTTCAGCAAACGCCGAATTACCCTGGTACGCAAACATTGTGAATTATTTAGTTACTAATGGCTTTCCCTCTAAATTTTCAAGGGCGCAAAAGGACAAGGTGAGGAGAGATGCAGAGTATTATGTGTGGGATGATCCATACTTGTGGAAACACTGCGCTGATCAAGTCATACAACGATGTGTACCCGTGAGCGAGGTAATCCCTATCCTCACATTTTGACATTCTTATGCATGCGGTGGCCACTTCGGAGCAAAAAGGACATCAAGGAAGGTGTTGGACAGTGGATTTTTTTGGCCTTCCTTATTTTGAGACGCATACCTGTTCTGTAATTCGTGCGCTCAATGCCAAAAGATAGGTAATATCTCCCAATGAAAGGAGATGCCCCAACAACCTATTCTAGTTTGTGAGATATTTAATGTTTGGGGCTTCGACTTCATGGGAACTTTTACAAGTTCATATGGGTTTATCTATATATTACTTGCTGTGGACTATATCTCGAAATGGGTGGAAGCAAAGGCCACCCGTACTGACGATTCTCAAGTTGTTGCAGAGTTTATCAAGCATAAACTTTTTTCTAGGTTTGGAATTCCGAGAGCCCTCATCAGTGATAGAGGTACACACTTCTGCAACCGAACTGTGGCGAGTTTGCTTAAAAAGTACCATGTGACGCACAGGATCTCCACTGCATATAATCCACAATCTAACGGTCAAGCTGAGGTTTCGAACAGAGAGATCAAATCTATCCTTGAAAAGACCGTGAATCCTACTAGAAAGGATTGGAGCTTACGTTTGGATGATTCCTTGTGGGCGTATAGGACCGCATTCAAGACACCGATTGGAATGTCTCCATATCGTCTAATTTTTGGAAAACCTTGTCATCTGCCTGTGGAATTGGAGCATAGAGCCTATTGGGCTATAAAAAACTTTAACATGCAGATGGATGAGAGTGGCGAGCATCGAAAGCTGCAGTTGCAAGAATTGGAAGAGATCCGCAATGATGCCCATGCCAGCTCCAAGATTTACAAGGACAAAACAAAGGCCTTCCATGCCAAGATGATCTTTAGACGGCACTTCGAAGTCGGTTAGAAAGTTTTGCTCTATCATTCCCGACTTCGGTTGTTTCCAGGTAAGTTACGTTCGCGTTGGAATGGACCGTTTTTTGTAACTAATGTCTTTTCTCATGGTGCAGTCAAAATTCAAAGCTTGGACACATCCAAAACATTCAAGGTGAATGACCACCGGCTTAAACACTATTATGAAGGAGTCCAAGAACATGTCGGAGAAAGCGAGCATGATATCACTCTTGATGCTCCGCCACATGTCGACTAAATTGCGGCATGCAGCCGAGCTATAGACTGACTGCAAATTTAGCGTTGACTAGGAGGCAACCCAGTGTTTCTTTCCCTTTTGTTTTTGCTCATTCTTCTTATTTTGATTTCTTTTTGTTTTTATTTTTTTCGGAAATTTTGAAAAAGCCAAAAAATATTTTTTTTTGGCTCGCTCGATCGGCAACATCTTGCCGATCGAGTGAGCGCTCTTTTCATTTGAGGCAGTAAGTTGGTTCTTTTTCTCTCGCTCGATCTGCAATATCTTGCCGATCGAGCGAGAGCACTTTTGTTCGGACTGTGAGTTGGGCCTTTTGTTGTCGCTCGATCTGCAACATCTTGCCGATCGAGCGAAAGCCTTTTTACGCTAATTTAAACGCAGATTCCCTTTTCCCTCTCTCATTCTCTCTTTTCTATCTTCTAAATCCCTAAATCCCCAAAATCCTTTCTACCAATTTCTCTCCTTTAATTCTTTGTTCTTTCTTTTAATCCGCAGAGATTTCTCTCAGGCACCTCTACCGGACTTCGTTCTCAGTTGTGGATCTTATGTTTCATCAAGGAGGCACCGGATTTTTTGTCGCACGCCAAGTGTTCGACGTATTGCATCCTTTACACTCGGTGTCATCTCATACTTTCCATGGGACCTAAACGCACCCGCGTTCAAGGTCAGTCCTCTTCTCGAGCTGCCGCTCGATCTTATACCGACTTCACCGGGCTCTTTGTCAATGACGCCGCTCGTGATCGTTTCATCACTGCCAAGGTAAATCGTTCCCCCATTCCTGAACGTGGCTTTGAGTTAGAATTAGGCTATCCTGATATTGTTGGGACTATTCACGAGAAGGGTTGGACAAAATTCTGTGAGCCACCTCCTCCAGCTGTAGTACCGATTGTTTGTGAATTTTATGCGAATGCAGCAGAAAGGACGGATAGCAAGGCGGTTGTTAGAGGGAAACTGATTTCTTTTTTGCCCCATGAGTTGAATGCTTTGTATGAAATATCGGAGGTGGACGATTCTCTCTATCAAAGCCTGCAAGCTGGCCCGGATTTGGATGAGTTGCTTGAACAACTGGCTTACCCTGGAGCTACATGGGTTGACCCAGTTTCCGTCGTGAACTTCAAGGAGCATTTACTACGTGTGCTTCCTGCCTCTTGGTATGCTTTTGTGACTCGGCGTTTGATGCCGATTTTACATTCTAGCAAGGTCAATCTTGAGCGCGCTCTTCTCCTATACGCGCTTGATATGGGATGGCCAATTAATGTGGGGCGCGTCTTTCATAGCGAGATCCATCGGTCGATCCATAATGTCGCAGTGGGCCTCTACTTTCCCATGATCATCTCTTTTCTATGCATACGCACCGGAGTTGTCATTCGTAACGATGAAGAGTGGTTGCAGCCTAAGCGACCACTCGACGCCGCTTTTATCAAAGCCAAGAGGGCGTATCGTGTTAAGCATTTTATGAGGGACAGACACTTTCAAAAACCGCCAGCCCTGCCAAGGCCACCTCCACCTCCTCGTCGCTCTCAAGCCGATTACATCCGTGAGCTCACTGCCTATGCCCATCATCAGGATGCATATAATACGGTGGTGGCTCATAATTCGCAAGCTGTGGATGCTTTATTGCGAAATCTCACATTGCACTTTGGTCTTGATCCAAATGTCGTTCCGGCTGCTCTGCCATATCCGCCGCCTTTCCTGTTCCAGTATGCCGCTCCTGTCCTTCCTCCGGAGGCTGAAGAGGAAGACGTCGCCGACCTTTAAACCAGGGGAGTTCCATTTTCATTTTTTGCATCTCATTCTATTTAGTTGTTTGTTCATATTTTGTCTTGTAATGCATTGAGGACAATGCTTAGTTTCAGTGTGTGTGTGTGGGGGGGGGGGGGTTGCATTGTATGCATTTTTTTTATGCATTTTGTTTCCTTTGTTTGTATTGCATGTTTATTGTATTGTTATGCATCGTATTGTTGTTGTCGTGGTTCATGTTGTCAAAATGCATAAGTTGAGGATGAGTTATCTGCCTATGATGAGATAGTTGAAAAATTATGATTTTTTTTTAAAAAATTTACTCTTGATGGGATATGAGAAACCGTAGGTTGATTGTTGAATATTTTTAAGCACACATGTTTAACCAGTGAAGTGTAGTGATGTATTAGATTTTGTGGATGGCTGTTGGACCATTGCACGATAATAGGTGTTTGTGGAATTTGATAGTTCTTGAATCTTGATTTTTTTGATATGGCATACAGTTTCTTGGGCGCACCTTAAAATTTTTTGTTTTATGAAAAAGAGAAACAAATTTTTTGAAAACCAATTAACTCCATCCGGGTTGCGAGCGAGATTTTTTAAATCCTATTCATCTTGTTTGTGGCTAAGTATGTGGATTACATGGGGTTATTCTTTTGACAAAATAATATAGCAATTCCATCCAGGCGTGAGATGTGAATGAAATTTTATTCACTATTTCATAGCTAAGTTTGCGGACCTAATGTGATTGTAGTTCCATCCGGGCCATAGGCGAGGGGATTGAAATACGAATCCTATCTAGTTATAGCTAAGTAGCTATGAACTTGTTTTAAATATAAGTGGTTTTCTCAGAGGCTATATTATTGCATAATTCTCCTTACTTATGTGTTTGTTTTCTTTCATTTTGTTTTGCATGACTTGCTCGAGGGCGAGTAAGGGTTAAGTGTGGGGGAGTTTGATAGTTATGTTTTTATTGCATTTTTTAGTGTCATTTTGTTGTCGTTTTGCATTTGTTTACATGTTTTATTATTGCATTTTGTTCGTATTGCATTTTCCGTGTGTGCATGATTGGTTTCTCGTTTTTGTGGTTACGTCGCATATTTTGGCGGACTAGGACGGAACTTTGGAGGCATGGAAGTGCTGGAATTTCTGAATATTTTTTCAGCCGCTCGATCCGCAGTTCTTTACCGATCGAGCTGACGCCTTTTTGATGAAAACAGTAACTTTGGGATTTTTCAGCCGCTCAATCCGCAATATGTTACCGATCGAGCGGCGCATGTGTTTTGAAGGCAGTAGGTTAGGGATTTTTGGCTCGCTCGATCCGCAAGATGTTGCCGATCGAGCGGGCATCGCTATCCGGAAAGAATTTTATATTTTTTGAAACTTTGTTATTTTAGACTCTAGGCTTTATTAAGATTTTAATTCCATTTTAGGGAGATTATTATCAGATTGTGGAGAATTTCTCTTGGAGGCTAGGTTTTGTTCTTCAATTTTCTCTCATGTTTTCTTCTTTTCTTCGAATTATTCTTGAATTTTCATGAATCGTTGTGGCTATGTTTTAAAACTTGGTTAAGGGAGACAAAACCTTGATATATTTTATTCATGAGATTCGATTTGTAATGTTTAATCCTTGTTAAGTATCAATATTTGATCTGGTTTATTTCATGTTTGTATGCGAGATTTTAGGATTGGCCATCTTAGGATTTTGTTTTGCAAGCTATAGCTAAATTAGAATTAAAATCCGTAATTGTTTGAATAATCTAATTTGCGAAGCAACTACGTTTGATATTTTCTGCCGTTGAATTTATTAAATTTTAGGATCAATTATTGACTAGGCTAAATACAACCGCTGGTGTTTGTGTTGTCTAGGTTCGTCAGTTTTATTAGTTTGATTGCTACCATGGATTTAAATCTAGATTGCTGTTAACTGGGTTAATTTATTGGTAAGGGTTAATCTAGAATACTTTTTTCTAATTAACTAAAATTAAGGTGAAACAGGAATTTGATTTTCAATGACGAATATTTAATAGGATTAATTATTTTTAGGGAATCGATGATTGAATGAATGAATATCAAGGGTGTAGTCGACTGATACCAAGTATCGTCTCTTATTGATTTCTCCAGTTTAATTTTCAATCTTGCATGATAGTGATAATTTGAATATTTAATTTCTTAAATTTCTTAGTAGTTAGTCCAAACTTCAAAACCCCTTTTTATTTATTTAGAACGCATTAAATTTACCTTTCCTCGTGGGAACGATCCCTACTCACACTACTACATTTTTTAGTGATTATCTGATTGAGTCGGGTAATTTGGGCGTGACACGATCAAGCGCTACCACCGATACTCGCTTGATAACTGTTGTTGAAAGAAATCTAGACAAGAGGCAAGGAATCCTGCCAACGAGTGCCAAAGTCTAGCACTACTGCCCAAAGCATATCCTCTAACATCTGGATAGTCTACTATGATTGTCCGTCGGTCCGAGGATGATATGTTGTACTTAGATGAAATCGAGTACCAAGTGCCTCTTGAAGACTGTGCCAAAAGTGCGAAGTGAATCTAGGGTCTTGATCTGAAACGATCTACTTCGGCACACCATGCAATCTCACAATGTTACTAACATACAACTCAGCCATCTGATTGTGACGATACGTCATCCTGTACGGAATAAATTAAGTAGACTTCGTCAATCTATCGAACACTACACAAATAGCATCGCATCCTTGAACAGATCGCGGTATCTTCGTGACAAAATCCATAAAAATGTGATCCCACTTCCATTCAGGAACAGATAGACTGTGCAATAGACCACCTGGTCGCTTCCTCTCTGCTTTCACCGGCTGACAGTTAAAACATCGGGATACAAATTCTCGAGACATCGCTCTTCATCTTCTTCCACCAGAATTGATTCTTCAGATCGTTATACATCTTCCGACCTCTAGGATGAATACTGAACTGATTGCAATGTGCCTCTTGAAGAATACATTGCCTCAACTCCGATATATCAGGCACAACAATATGGTTATTCACAAACAAAACATCATCTCTAACCTGGAATTCAGACTGATGCCCAGATCTGACTTTCTCTACTGAAATCTGAATGCTTGGATCAGACTTCTGTGCTTCTCTGATAATCACAAATAACTCTGGCTCGGCTTGAATAACAAATACTCTAACAGTCCTCCTATCTATTTCAAACTCCAAATCAGAAGTGCAACAATCATCGATCAA
This sequence comes from Henckelia pumila, assembly GCF_033568475.1. Taxonomy (NCBI): domain Eukaryota; kingdom Viridiplantae; phylum Streptophyta; class Magnoliopsida; order Lamiales; family Gesneriaceae; genus Henckelia; species Henckelia pumila. The sequence continues at coordinate 36,854,799 of NC_133120.1, read as the reverse complement.
CTGAGAAACACCGATAGTAGAAAGAGATAAAGAACAAAGCTTTCGGCTCAAGCCATCTGCAACTGCATTCGACTTTCCCGGGTAGTATTTGATTTCACAGTCGAAATCCTTCAACAAATGTAACCATATTCTCTGTCTCATATTCAGTTCTGCCTGTGAAAACAAATACTTAAGGCTCTTATGATCAGAAAAGATCTCGAAAGACTCACAATAAAGACAGTGATGCCAGATCTTCAAAGCAAATACGATCGCAGCGAGTTCAAGATCATTAACCGAATAACGAGTCTCGTGCGGCTTCAGCTGCCTTGATGCATACGCTATCACGTGATTATGATGCATACGAACACAACCCAAGCCTCGGTTAGAAGCATCGCAATAGATGGTAAAACCTCCAGTACCTGATGGAATAGATAAAATCGGAGCACTGGTCAGTCTCTTCTTCAGATCAACAAAACTAGCTTCACAATCTGCAGTCCAGACAAAAGGAACATTTTTCTGAGTCAGCTGGGTAATCGGCTTGGCAATAGACGAGAATCCCTCGATGAAATGGCGATAATAACCAGCTAAACCCATAAAGCTTCGGATCTCAGGCACTGATGTCGGTCTAGGCCAATTCATGACTGCTTTGATCTTGCTAGGATCGACAAAAATCCCATCTCCAGAAATGATGTGACCGAGAAAGACAACTCGATCCAACCAGAACTCACACTTAGACAGCTTGGCAAACAACTGTTCAACCCGCAGAATCTGCAAGACGATCCTCAAATGGCTCTGCATGGTCAGTACGGTTCTTAGAGTATATAAGAATATCATTGATGAAGATAATAACAAACTCATCCAAATAACGCTGAAATATACGGTTCATCAAACCCATAAAAACCGCTGGAGCATTAGTCAAACCGAACAACATGACTATAAACTCGAATTGACCATACCTCGTTCTGAATGCAGTGTTAGGAATATCTTCCTCTCGCACTCTTAGATGATGATATCCTGACCTTAGATCAATCATTGAATAGACAGAAGAACCCTGCAGTTGATCAAAAAGGTCATCTATTTGGGGTAAAGGATACCTGTTCTTTACCGTCGATTCATTCTGTTGACGGTAGTCAATACAGAGCCGCATAAAACCATCCTTCCTCCGCACAAAGAGAATAGGAGCACCCCAAGGCGACACACTAGGTCTGATGTATCCCTTGGCAATCAAATCCTCAAGCTATTCCTTCAATTCTCTCAATTCAATCTGTGCCATACGATAAGGAGCTTTGGAAATAGGTTGAGTACCTGATAATAAATAATGCTGAATTCGATCTCTCGAAAAAGCGGCAATCCAGGAATCTCGTTCGGAAAGACGTCAGCAAATTCTCTAACCACTGGTATATCAACCAATTACGGGCTAGGTTTCAGTACGTCAATTGCATAAACCAAGAATCCTTCTGCACCTCTTTGTAACAAACGAGTCATCGATACCACAAAAATCGAAGGGATTCTAGATCGAGAACCCTTACCGAAGAATTTCAACTCTTCTGCCATTTCGGGTCTGAATCTGACAACCTTCTGAAAATAATCGATGGTTGCCCTGTACTTGGTTAAAACATCTATACCAACAATACAGTCAAAATTTGACAGCCCATGTACAATACAGTCGAATTCTAACAAATTTTTCTCAAATCGAAGTTCACAGTTCCTGACTAATCTGACAGGGTAAAGCATGCATCAAAACAAATCTCTCAGATATAAAAGAGTGAGATGCACCTGTATCTATCAATACATGAGAAGAATAACCGAAAATCCAACAGTTACCTGCTATAACATCCTCAGGTGCTACCTGAGCCTGATCCTCTGTCAGAGCAAAGACTCGTGCCTACTGTCTCGGAGGCTGGTTTGCATTCGGATTTCCTCCCTGTCTATTTTGCTGCTGAGGCTGGAAGTATTGAACCGCAGATGTCTGCCTCTCAGGCTGAGCTGTAGGTCTAGAAGAACTCCCACTCTAAGCTCGATCTTTACCTCGCTGAGGACACACCTTAGTAAAGTGTCTTGGCTGCTGGCAGATATTGCAGTTCCCGAAAACTCTTACACACTGCTCTTGGGAGTGTCTACCTCCACACTTGTTACAAAACAAAGATGAAAATCCAGAACTCTGACCTGAACCGGATTGTTTGGACCCACTGGATCTAGAAGAACCGTTCCCCGGCTTCTTGAACTGTTTTCCTTTGGCTCTGAAATGATAATTTCTGTTACGCCCACTGCTTTCTCCTTCATACCTCTATGGTTGGTTCTGATACTATGATGGCTGATTCTGATACTGAGACGGTTGATTCTGAGACTATCTCAGCTGCTGAGGCACAAACGGAGGAGTAACTGGCGGTGGGTTTTTGTTAATAACTCGACGAGGAGCCATATGATAATCAAAGGTTAGGACACAAGATATCTCAATCGCTACAATTCGGTGCCTTTAAACCTCTCAGAATTTCGGATACAAGTCGATAAAAAAACAGTTATATCTCAAGTAGTCCATGCTTTATAAATTTAAATCACATAATCATGTAATTAAATTTATTCTCAAATAATAAAGCATGCTCGCATGGAATTTAAATAAACAAACAAATAACTCAATCACATGCGAGGAGCCAAGACATGCGGACTCGATCTACCCCGCTCACTTCTAGTTCAACCAAAAACTTATCGCTCTAATACCACTTAATTTGAGACATCGATTTTAAACATCTAATCTCGGATTAAACAATAATTAAGCATACAAGATCCAAGATTAAAAGTAATAATTTTTTTTAAAAGGAACAATGTCTTGCTCGATCGATAGAACTCAACCGATCGAGCGAGCAAAGTTTCAAAACCTGCTGCCCGGATGAGCGGGCAAGCTCATACAAAAATAGAGAACAGAGTACAGCTCCCTCGCTCGATCGGTCAAACTCTACCGATCGAGCGATGGCAGCTCTGAACAAAAATTCCAGAAAATAACTTTCCAACTCAACTCCAATATTCATTCAATACATAACGATGAATATAATACATGCAATGACAACATTAAATCCTCAATATTTGAATATTAGAAACTACAAACATCCACAAGTTCGAGTTCTAAACATGCTTCAAAAACATAAACTAGATTGACATGCTGATTCAACTCCTAAACCGAGTCCCACTTCTATCTCTCAATCTTTATGCTAACCTAGTCTTCGCTGACTCGATCCTGCCCCACCTGTTGCCAATACACATACAAAACAAAGCAACAGCCGGATAACTCTTGTGAGAATGATATTCCCAATAAAAGAAACATAACATGCAATAACAAGTAATATATCAATAACATGATATAAAGACAACATATTCAATGTTAATATGAATGAAATGCATGTCTTTAAAATAGGGATATCAACTTTGAAAATCGTGGGATTGCTGCTATGCTTATGGGATCCCGAGGATGAGATCACGTAACAACTCACCAACTCTCCCAATCGAGGTGGTGCCACGTATCTCCATCCTCTAGACTTTGGTGCGACTACAAGGAGTATGCTGACACTAGGTGAACTTCTACACATAGGCCACTCGATTATAGCCCCCAAATCTTCTAACAAAAAGGTCCATTCTGCCCGCTGAAATCAATGATTTAGGCTCAATATGAATGCATATAGAATCACAAATCATTAACCATAAATCAAATAATAACAAGAGTTAAATCAACCAAAATACAAGTTCCTGATTCTAGGACGAGTATTGATGCAAGTATGTGATTTAAGGGAAACTCAAGAACCAACTGTCTTGAGTGTGCTATCCCGCTAAAACAATGTCTGCTTGTACCTTTTGATTCAATAGCTCCAACTTTGGATAAGCTACAAAAAAAGTTATATCAAAATCCATACAACCTAAAACAACTAAGGCTCAAGGTAAACTCTTTACCGCTCTTCGACGTTCGACTTCTGCTAACTCTGGCTCAACAAATTTTAAACGAATCTATATGGAGGCAAAAGATGATCAACAACGACGAACAAACCCAATAGCCAAAAGTTCAACAACTCAAACCGTTCAAAATCCCAAAACTCAAACCGGCGGCATAACGGCTATATACTGATCAAACTGGAAACAGAGACAGCAGTATAGCATCGCAAACAACTCAAACGAATGCTAAAACATCAACAACAATTCAAATCCAACATATCTCAAAATCCACTTTTTTGAATAATGCTTCCAAAAATCATAACAAATCTGAACAACGCTCTATTTCAAAATTGACTGAGAATAAACGATAAGAACTAGTTCAAGAACAACATATCCAAAACTAAGTCGATTCTAACAACATTCCAAAATAGAAGTATAACTGATCGAAGAAATACTTACGATAGAACGAAGCTCTCGTTGTCGTGATCGCAAATCTGCCTTCGGATTTAAATTCTAATGGACGGATCGACCGAAAAATGAAATAACAAAGCTTGAAGAAAGCTTTTCCAAGCTTCAATGGAGGAAACCGATATGGGGAAGATGATGGATGAGTGAAGACTAGTCAACATGCTATGATATTATAATAAACTCCATAATTGCGTTTTAGTCTCTGAAATTTCCGAAAATTGCAAAATAGACCCTGATCAAAATCAAATCGGCTCTTGAATTCTGTAATCTCCGATTATCTCAAATAAACTCAATTAAGATACATTCGGTGCGTTACAATTGTCGTAGAATTAATAACCACTTTGGTACTAGGATAATTCTTCTCTAATCAATATTCTAGGTGTTTCTGGAGTTCTTCAGTTCAAGTAGTGCTTCTTCTATACGAGTTGTCATAAGAACTTTGTAATAGACACCACTCTATATAGAAATCTTTTCATTTCGTAGAAAGTTTGGAATATTTCATCTGCAGACCTCTGTAAATTCTAACCACTGACATATCTTTCAATTCTAGGTTAGTTCTATACTGATCTAGTACAACGACTAAAATTCATCCGATACTCTTCTACTTTCATCTTGATATACTCAGTACCGACATAAAAAGAATTTTATGCTCTGAAACTCATATCATAAATCTCTAGTCATTTCTATTGCCGATCTAACTTAATCACTGTACAGAACAATCGACTGTTAACTGGTACTTAGTTATTGCATTAATATCTATAATGCATCCTCGCTTAGTACCCTAAATCTTTTATTATCGAGTTCAATATTATTTCCTCAAATCTGTATTTCATCTTTTCTGACTATTCTTGCAAATGTTTCAATCTACTCAAAGGCAAAAACTTAGCAAATACAATTAATAAAGGCTCAACAGATAAAGATTGTAGCATAAAAAATCACTGATCTATGAATGTTGATAAGTGTATTTTATAAACTTAATTTATATATGATTTTAATTGTTAATTTTTTGTTTCGAGTAGATTTATGTGTAGGTTTTGTTGTTTTTGTGATTGTAGGAAACTATTGAAGTGTTGTTAAAAGAGGAAGAAAAATAAGAATAAAGAAATAGTGAAAGAAAAGAACAGTAAAGAAATCGAATTGGGCTTTAGTTAATGGGCTTTGAAGATTGAGTGCACATCATCAAGCGCTACAGAGGGAGAGAAGAGTGCAAACGCGCAACGTCTTGTGAGATTTGAGAATTTAAAGAGCGAACAGAAGGCGCGCCCGCGCGGAGTCATAGAGCGCCCGCCCTGTCACTGGATTGGGAGATTTTATTATCGGGCAAGGAAATATTGGGCTTTTTAATGGGCTAATTTTTGAACAATATAAAAAGGCACTTATAAGAGAAACAACAGGGCAGCTGCCACAACACGTACAGATCAGAGAAGAGATTTCTGGGTTTGAACATGAAGATTTTCTGAAGAAATCTGGAGCTTAATTGAAGACGGAGATTGATCGACCGGACACGGCATCGCATCGACAGATTTGTTTCTTACTTTTTATTTAATTCTGAATATGTTTGGATTTTTGAATATATTTTCTTTTATTCAGAATTTTATTATGAACTAAATTTTTATAGTCTAGAGGTCGGATGGAACCTGGTGTAGACGCTTTCATGAATTTTTGATTTTATTGAATTGAGTTTCTTCTAGATTAATTGTTTTTTCTAGAATTGATTGTCTTTTCAATTATCTGATCAATAATTGATTTGTAATATTTATTTGAAATCTGGCACTCGGGAGAGGAGATTTTGAATAGGACCAATAGGAAATACACTGTTAATTATTTATATAGCTCGGGAGAATGTATAATTTTAACGGAGCTTTTAAAAAGAACATTGTTTTGTGATAGATAACTGCAAATAGATTCTTAATAGGGATATTGGAATTGAATTGTAGTTGATAAACATTATTTGTTGCTCGGGAGAGGGAAATAATAAACTTAAGTGTTCTTGAAGCTTCTTGCTGAAATAAGCAATCGGTCGCCCCCCTTGCATCAAGACACCTCCAATCCCTACACCTGACGCATCACATTCAATTTTAAAAGTATTATAAAAATCAGGTAATACAAGTAAATGAGCATTAATTAATTTTTGTTTAATTATACTAAAGGACTTCTCTTGCTCCTCTCCCCAATGGAATGAAACGTTCTTCTTGATCACCGCCATCATAGGTGCCGCCAAAGTGCTGAAATCTTTCACAAATCTCCTATAGAAACTTGCAAGACTATGAAAACATCGAACTTGACCAATAGAAGTAGGCTTTGGCCAATCTCGAATAGCATTTACCTTGTCTTCATCAACTTTCACACCTTGAGCACTCACGACAAAATCAACAAATACAAGTTCTTTTGTACAAAACACACATTTTTTCAAGTTATCATACAAGTGTTCAGAGTTTAGTGTGATTAGCACAATTCTCAAATGTTTAACATGATCATTCAAGTTCTTGCTATAAACCAAAATATCATCAAAATACACCACAACAAATTTTCCGATATATGCACACAAGACAGTCTTCCACTCATCACCCTCTCTCATCCTAATTTGATGATAACCACTTTTAAAATCAATTTTACTAAAATACTAGAACCATGAAATTCATCTAATATATCATCTAGCCTAGGTACGGGATGCCTATACTTGATGGTAATGTTAATAATGGCTCTACAATCAACACACATCCTACATGAATCGTCTTTCTTAGGAACTAACAAAACAGGCACCGCACAAGGAGACACTGATTCATGCACAAAACCTTTATCTAAAAGTTCACTTATTTGCCTTTGTAGCTCTTTTGTTTCCTCCGGGTTGCTCCTATAAGCTGGATGATTTGGTAACGCACTTCCGGGCCCAAATTCAATTTGATTCTCAATTTACCTCAAAGGTGGTAAGCCTTGAGGTAATTATTCCGGAAATAAATCTTCAAATTCCTACAAGAGAGAGACAAAATTGCTCGGAAGATTTTCAGCTATATCACTTGTGTTAAGGATAATCTCCTTATAGAAAATCATCACAAGTGGAGTATGAACATGTAAAACCTCTCGCAACTCATTCTTTTGGGTCATACATATTTTTATCGGCCTCTTTCCTCAATTTTTTTCTCATCTTTTTTACTTTCATTCTTTTTTTATAAGGTCATCTTACTTTTTTGTTCACTCTTTTTTTGGGTCTCTTCTCTCTTTTTCTTTTTCAAATGATCCTTCAACACTTTCTTTGGAGTCATAGGGAACAATATAATGAATTCCTTTTTCATAGTAAAAGAATAGCGATTTTTAAACCCATCATGTGACACTCTCCTATCAAATTTCCACGGCCTCCCCAACAAAATATGACAAGCTTGCATAGGCACTACATCACACAACACTTCATCCTCATACTTACCAATAGAAAAAGTTATCACAACTTGCTTATTCACTCTCACCTCCGAACTATCATTAAACCACTGCAATCTATATGGTTGAGGATGCTTCAAAGTAGGAAAACTCAACTTTTCAACAAGCTCACAACTCGCCACATTAGTGAAGCTACCCCCCATCAATAATGACACTACACACTTTGTTTTTCACAAAACATCTAGTATGAAACAAATTTTCTCTTTGGTTTTCTTCCTCCTCCTTTTGTTGCACATTCAAAACTATCCTAGTCACCAATAACTCTCCAGCAACCGCATCATATCCCTCATCACCGGTATCCTCCAACGCAGGTATATCATCATAATTTTCCTCCTCACTCTCCGACTCAAACTCACCACAATCATTCACAATCATAGTCTTTTTATTAGGACATTTACTAGCAATATGACCCACTCCTTGACATCTAAAGCATTTAATATCTCTAGAACGATTATTAGGAGTTTCATATTTACCTTGCACTCCTTTCTTTGGTGTTTCTTGCTTGGTGTTGATTTTTGGCTTGGACAATGATTTGACATATTCTCATTTTACAACGTTTGGACGCCAAAAAGTTGAAGAACCTCCAGCCGTAGGATTTCGATCCATGCCTCTCCTTTTGAGTTGTTGTTCCACTTTAAGGAAAATTTGCATCATCTCTTCAAGATCCATGCAATGTCTAAGCTCCATTTGGTCTTGAATCTCCCTATTCAAACCGCATAAGAACCAAGCCATAGTTGCTTCACGATCCTCCTCAATGTTAAATTTAATCATGGTGACTTCCAACTCCGTGAAATAGTCCTCTACACTCTTTGAACCTTTCTTCAAATTTTGCAACCGCCTAAACATGTCACGATAGTAGTAATTTGGCACAAATCATTTCCTCATAATTTTCTTCATCTCATCCCATGTCTCAATAGGCCTTTCTCGATTCCTCCTCCTAGAAATAACAAGTTGATCCCACCAAATAAGAGCATAATCCACGAACTCAACCACTGCCAACTTTATGTTTTTCGAATCATTATAGTTGTGACAAGTCACTCCAAAGAAAACACTCAAAGACTCCTCTTTTTTTCACTCAAATTTATGTAGGCTTTTGCATTGTGTAGAAGTGTATCAAACTCACAAGTTCAAAACTTGTAGACACTTGAAGATTGACTCTTGAAGATTGAACAAAAACAAGAAGAATAAATTTATGGACTTGAATTTTTTACTTGCACCCAATGATGAACAAGAGCAAAAAAATTGGCCACAAGTTATCTTGCTTCTTCTATACATATATTTTTAAGCTTTTTGGTCTTTATATTTGTTTTTTTTACCGATTTTTTAACTCTTTTTTTTTACTTTTTGGATTTTTTTTGAGATAACTTGTAGCACAAGACACGAAAACTTGGGCGACAAGATTGACACTGAAACGACTTGGAAATTTGAAATAGAATAGACTCAGATAAAGAATGCAAGATTAAAAATGAAGAACACGAAGGACACAAAGAATGGATATAAAGGAAAATATGATAACTTACTTGATTCAAAACATTGGCTTTGATACCAACTGATATGAATTCTCGTAGTATGGAAGGCAAACACGATTATATCGAATCGTACCCTCAATCCAATAACAAAAAGAAATCAAATAATTTGCCCAATATTGAAACAAGTAACGATTTTGGATTATTCACCTCTATTTTACTTGAAACTAGCAACAAACAATCACGAAGAAAACAATTGATCTCAACGGAACCTTCAGAAAACTTGTTTCTAACAATCCACGAAGAAGAACAATCGACAAATGCCAAAAAGCTATGAAATTTGATAAGTTTGATTTTGAACAAAGCTAGAAAAGCTTCAATAAAATTGTAGAGAGAATTTTATGGTTTTTTAATAATAAAAAATCTTAATTCTATATCATTAATGAAAATAAACAACATATTTATAGTTTACAATAAAAAAAATAAAAGATATAACAAAATGTTGCCTAAAGATATCAAAGATATCATCCAAAAATTTCCTAGTATGCTTAAAAGTCTTAAAAATAGGAAAATAATGCCAAAATATCAAAAAGACTCGCATACACACAAACACGCTGAAGTGTGTAAAAAATGGGCGCGCGGGCGCGCATGGGTCATGCACTTTTCCATGCTTAATCTTCAAGCAGAAGCGTGGGCGTGCAACATGGTAGCGCGAGCGCGCTTAAGATTTGCACCATCTTCGTCAAAACATCATCCGTCAGTGCGGTCGCACGTCTTGAATGGCGCGGGCACACGTTAGTCTCGCAGGCATGGTGCGGGCGTGCAAAGGTGCAGGCGCGAGCGCGCAGTACCTTCGACTTTGGGGTCTTTTTACTCAAATTTTCTTCAATAAATTCTTCACTTTCTTGATCTTTTTTGACCTCAATGAGATTATAACTTCCTTCAAATTGATTTTCAAGCATTCCAACGCCTCTTGGTAATCCATCATCAATGATTGAAGTTCCTCCATAAATTTCTTAGCTCGACCTCTTGTAATAGGTCCTCTTGGAATTTCCAATGGGTCCTTGGCTATTTGATCAACATGCGAGCCATTTATGATCACATCACTTATAGAGCTTTCTGCCGGATATATTACAACATGGACGGAACTTGTTCAAGCTTTTCTGAACAAGTATTTCCCTTCAATTGAGATGACACAGCTATTTTCTGATATAATATCTTTCAAGAAGAAAGAAGGAGAGTCACTTAACTCATCCTGGACCAGATTTAAGAAGATGTTGAGAATGTGTCCTAAGCATAATCTCACACAGAGCCAGCAGACTCAGACATTCTACAATAGAGATAACCCATCCGTGCGATCTATGCTGGATGTTGTAGCAAGTGGAAGCTTATTTAGAAAAACTCCAGCAGATTCATGGGAGATAATCGGTAACATGGCTGAGAGTAAAATTGGGTGACCGGATCTGAAAAAGGAGAAGAAAGCTGGAGTTCATGAGATTGATGTGTTAACAAATTTTACTGCAAAAATCAAATCTTTGTCTAATCAGATGTCACAGATGTAGCCGACTCATGTAAATCAAGTCCAAGGGACAAGTATTGAAGGAAAACACAATTTTGAAGGCGAATCTGTAAATTTTGTGAGGAACAAATGACGGCAGCCATACAATCCAAACAGTCATTCCTATCATCCAGGCTGGCAAAATCAACACAAGAAAGAAGAGAAGAAGCCAAGTTTTGAAAAAATCATGATGAAATATGTAGCTGGGACTGAAACAAGGCTGCAAAATCAAGAAGCTATGTTGCACACATTGGAAACTCTGATGGCCCAATTGGCGACCTAGCCCTTGACTCGTCCTCCTGGATCATTACCGAGCAACACTAAGAATAATCCTAAGAATGTCAATGCTATCATGGTCCTGACAAGATCACAAAATGAGGAACCTGAGAAGAGGGCCGGAGGAGACGAGAAAAAGGAGGAAAATCGCAGCTCTGCGAATTCCTCGCCTATAGGTAAGAGAGGTAAGTCTTTGAGTTCTGCTGTTAATGTTGATTTTTATATTTCTACTCTTCCTTCTCCGCAAAGAGCTAAGAAATTACAATTTGATTGTCAGTTTAAAAAGTTTATTGAAATTTTCAAGAAATTTCATATAAACATTCCTTTTGCAAATGACTTAGCTCATATGCCGAGATATGCTAAATTTTTTAATAATATTTTGAAGAACAATAGGAAGTTGAATGAGATGGAGCAAGTGCTCCTGAATGAAGCATGCTCTGCGGTGCTTCAAAATAATCTCCCACCAAAAGTTAAAGATCCAGGGAGTTTCTCTATACCTTGTAAAAAATGTCATTTTTAATTTGATAATGTGTTGTGTGATTTAGGGGAAAGTATCAATTTAATGCCTTATCCACTTGCTCAGAAGTTAGGTCCAGGAGATCATGAACCAACCTCTATCTCTCTTAAATTTGCAGACAGATCAATCAAATACCCTAGAGGGATAGTGAATGTCTTAGTCAAGATCAATAATCTTATTTTTCCAGTTGATTTTGTTATTCTTGACATGAATGAGGATTGTGAGGTTCCTATGATTTTAGGGCATCCGTTTTTGGCTACAAGTAGGGCATGAATAGATGTAGAAAAAAAAAAAGAGTTGATTTTGAGATTGAATGATGAGCAGGTTACTTTTAATATGCTTCAGCCACTCAAAGATAGCCCCGTTGTGAAACCATGCTTTTTAGTTAATTTTGTTGATGAAGGGGTTATCAGTTTATGCTGGTCAACATCGTTCATGATATGTACACTGAAGGATTTGAAGGAACAGGAAGCATTGAATGGCATAATTCCACGAAAGTGGATGATCCACCTTGAGCTTAATAAAGAAGCACAGTCGAGCTATCGAGTATAAATCTAGCACTGACTGTAAGGAAACCCTGTATTTTATTGTTCTTTTTTTATTATTTTTTATCTTTTTCTAATCCTCTACCTGACCCGTCACTTTCCATGTTCAGTAGGTTGCCCCGCTAAGAAAATTTGATGTTGGCATTCCACAGCAGGAGAAGGATGACGAAAATAAACTATGGGAGTGTTATTTTTCTTTTCTTGTTATTGTATTTTGTGTCCTTTCGTGTTTAAAGCATTGGGGGCAATGCTTTGAATAAGTATGGGGGGATTTAGTTTATAGTTTATTGCATTTTTTTTGGTATGTTTGTATATTTGTGAATTAGTGTGCATCTCAATGTTTAAGTTTTATCATTTTACTTGCGTGAGTGTCGAGTTAGGATAGTAAATGGGAGCCAATGATGATTGCGGAGTAAGAAAATTGAATTTTGTTGAATATGATCTCCCTTGACTTGAAATGAGAAACCTTAGATTGAACCGTGAATATTTTTACGCACTACTATTAAACAAGTGAATTGTTGCAAAAAAATTTATGAAGTTTCTGACTGCTTGACCATTGCACGACACTAGGTGTTTAGTGATCCCAATCGTGTCTTGTGAGTTTTGGTGTTACTTTAATATTGCACTTATGATCTCATATGCGCACCATTTTTTTGACAAATTTTGAAAATAAAAATTATTATTTTTGGAAAAAAAAGTAAAACAGCTCCATCCGGGTCATGGACAAGGGATTGAAATCCTAATCACCTAGTCCAAGGATAAGTTTGCAGATGAAATGGAATTGATGCTACATCCGGGCTATAGACGAGGGGATTGAAATCTGAATCCTATCAAAGTTGTAGCTACATTTGAGGGTATTTTTTGGGGCTTGTGAAAGCTGGGTGCAAAATCCGGGTGCGTAAAACAAATTTTAATCTTGAGGGAGGTGTGATTGTTAAAGGTATCTGGAAGGAATGGATGCATGAGAGGGATACTTGCACTGATTTGTTATTAGGTCGCTAAGCAGTCGTATAAACGGATTCTATCTAAGTTTCATGTAACTAGAATAACATCGCACATACAAACGTTCCTTCTAAATCGAAGGTGTATTGTGAAGATTTGAGGGTATTTTTGAACTTGGAATGTATATAGACTTCACTGAGGCGATTACTTTCCCCTGGAATTATCATAACTTCATTTTGTGTCATTATGTTTGTTTTTGTCATTTGTTCATGCTCGAGGGAGAGCAAGAGCTAAGTATAGGGAAGTTGATAAGTGTGTCTTTAGAGTCTAGTTTGCATGAATTTATTATGTCTTTAGAGTTTTTTTATTTAATTTATTTATTATTTCATGCATGCGGTCTATATTTCACTTTTCTCGGCTTGAATGAAGGTATAATGAAGAAATTAAGATTTTGGAGCAAAAAAAGAGTCACAAGAAGGAATTATGAAGCAGCAATTGTCCAAAATTATTTATGATGCTAGAAAGATTCAAATCCAATCTTCACCTTTAAAAATGTAGTACAAGATGTTCTAAAGATTATGTCTAAATTTCGGCTCGATCCGACAACTAGAACTCTGGATATAAACTTTTAAAAAATGCTGCGCGAAGGGACAGAACCTTGGCGCTAGAGCGGGATATTTATACCGCTAGAGTGCGATTCGATGGATTTTTAAAAATGCGAGGCAGAAGTTTTGGCGCTCGAGCGGGATGTTTCTACCGCTCGAGTACGATCGCGCAAAAGATAAAAAGATTATTTTTGAAATATTCAATCCTTGACTTTTCGGGCTTTAAAAGATATATAAAAGTGAGTCTTAAGACGGCAGAAGGGGGACTTCACACATAATTCAAGGACGGCGGCTAGGGCATTGGAGTTGAAGACGTTGATGATTGCTTCATCCTAGTTTCTTCTTTCTTATTCTTCTTTTTATGATTAAACATATTCTTGAATTATGTTTTTGAGTATTGAGTAGTTTTTATTCAACTAAGACCACGAGATTGTGTCGAAACTAATTTATGTTTGAGACGTGGTTATATGTTCGAGTTATTTTGGATATTTTTAATTATTGATTGATGTTAGTTTAATATTTCTTGTGAATAGTTTGATCACCTAATCATATGTGTGTTGATTAATCACGAATTGAATGAGGATTGATTAAATATAGCTTCAAAAATATCAATCAACATATGTTTAAACCGACTAGAAATATTAATCGATTTCAATATGAGATTTTAGGTGAAAACTGAATTTTCATAAATATTGAATGTGTGAGTTTGATTATAATTAATTAAAAATAATTTATCCATCCAACTTGAATAGGTTTAGCAAGTCTAGAAATTGATTGTTAAATATTATAGGAAAATTCACCGTGATTGGAATAAACATGATTTTAGGTTTGTGCCACGTGGATGGATAAATTAGTTTGATGCCTTCGTGTGTCTTGGTTGTCTATTTTAATTGAATTTATAATCTCAGCTATATTTTTTAGATATTTTCATAATTATTTATAATATTAATTCTTATTTTTATTCAATGAACAATCCTTTTTATTATTCTGTCTAGATTAAGTTAAATCATTAAATCTTGATCATTAAATACAGTCTCTGTGGAATCGATACTTGGACTCATTGTTATAACTTGACCTAGTGCACTTGCTAGTCATAACCAAAAAATTTGTTCAGGAAGACATGGCAGTGAAATTTCTAGCGAAATATTTTCCACCTGCTAAGTCCACCCAACTGAAGATCAAGATCAGCACTTTTAGGAAACATGATTATGAGCAGCTATATGAGGCATAGGAGCATTACAAGGACTTCTTGAGACGATGCCCAAACCACAACATTGTTGATTGGGAGCAAATTGAATTTTTTTTATAATGGACTGAATGCGCCTACAAGGATGTTTGTTGATTCAGCAGCTTGCGTTACTATATTTGCAAAGGATCCTGCTCAGGTGTATGAGATACTGGAAAATTGACTATCAATAGCTTTTAGTGGCCGACTGAACGAGCTGGCATCCAAAAATCAGCAGGATTATATGCAGTGGATTCTTTCACTTATTTATCTGCTCAAGTCTCGGAATTGACTACACATATACCGGCTATGAGCACTAGAAATTTTGAAGGTAAGGCTATCACTACTGAAGCGGCACACACTTCTGATGAGGCCCAATATATTAACACTAGAGGCTATGGAGGATATCGAGGTAACCATTTTCTAAATTCTTATCATCCTGAATTGCTTAACCATGAAAATTTTCTTATGAAAATAACAAGAATGTATTGAATCCCCCTCCGGGATTTAATATAAATAAGGGAGAAAGGATGCCATCTTTGGAGGATGCGGTTAGTATTTTGTTGTGGAGTCTGGAAAGCGAATGGCAATGATTGAGTCTCTTCTTGATAGCTTGTAGATTCATATAGTTAATATGTGTGCTTCGATGAAATATTTGGATACACAAATTGGGAAACTGGCGAATGCACTGAAAGATCAAAACAAAGGTCACTTCCGAAGTAATACTGAGGTGAATCAAATAGAACACTGTAAATTCATATCATTGAGAAGTGAAAAACAAGTTGGAGTCAATGAGTCGAAAGCTGAAGTTGAGGAGGAGAAGAAATTCGAAGAATATGAAGTTGGTGATAGAAAGAGTGGTGAGAGTAAGCATATGGAGTCAAACGGTGAGCCTGAATAGAACCCTTGTTTAAGCCAAAACTTCTATATCCTTAGAGATTCAATAAAAAAATGTTGGATGAATAGTTTGCCAAGTTTCTTGAAATCTTCAAGAAACGTCACATCAATATTCCATTCGCCGATGCTTTGTTGCAAATTCCGAACTATGCCAAATTCTTGAAAGATGTGATGTCTAAGAAGCGGAAGTTGAAGGAGTTTCAGACAGTGAATTTGAATGAAGAGTGCAGTGCTTTACTTCAAAAGAAGCTACCACAAAAAATAAAATATCCAGAGAGTTTTACGATTCCTCACACTATTTTTTCATCTAATTTTAATAAATTAATTTTTGATTTAGGAGCTAGCATTAATTTCATGCCTTTGTCTATTTTTCATGAGTTTAGGACTTGGCGAGGTGAATCCTATGACAATCGCATTGAAGCTAGCCGATAGATCGCTCAAATATCCGCATGGAATCATCGAGGATGTTTTGGTAAAAATAGATAAATTTATTTTTCCTACAAATTTTTTTGTGTTAGATATTGAGAAGGACAAAAATATGCCATAGATTTTGGGAAGACCATTCTTGGCTACTGCTGAAGTCAAGATTGATGTCAAAAAAGAAGAGTTGTCGATGGGTATTGAAGGTGAGAAGGTAATTTTTAATTTATTCAAGGAGGCTAAAAATCCATCCATGGTGAAGGTTTTCATGATCGAACAAGCAAAAAGGATGGAAAGTTGTCGCAAAGTTGTTAGTGCGATAGAATTTCTAAGGGAGAATGATCTGTCGGTGCCTAAGGCAAAGAAAAAGAAAGCAAAGTTTAAGAGGATAATTGAGTATATTTGGAGGGTGAAAGAGAAGAGAAAAACCTCCAAAAAAGTGGCATCGATCTATAATTGGCCTATAGTCGGGCTATAGACTATAAAGTAAGCGATTCTTGGGAGGCAACCCAAGCTAGTATTTTTTATTTGGTTTATTTTTAGTTTATTTTAGATGTTTTTCTTTTATTATAATTTTTTATTTTTTCCATGAGTAGACTAGACATTAATAATAATTTTGCGTTGTGTAGGTAAAAAGTGTGAAGCTGCAAGAGATTAGGTGCCACCCATGACAGAAGAGCAGTGAATGATCAAGATGGTGCCGAGTACTGACACTCGGTTCTCAAGGTACGTGTTCTTTTTCTTTTAATTTACTACTGTACATTGAGGACAATGAACGTATTTAAGTTTGGGGGTGTAAAAATTTGAAATTATTTTGATGAGTTAGTTTGAGTTAAAGGCATGATGTGTAAATGTGTTGGCCTATGATGAAAAACAAATTTGTGCTGAAGAGTCCGTGTTAGCTAGATTTAATCTTCAGTTCTCACACATATGCACGGATGCCATGATTTTCGATACTCCTAGCAATTAGAGAATAATTATGTGGAACTCTTGTGATTTTTTCTTGAAACTGAGGTAGATTTTTATAAATACAAAAGTGATTTTGGCGTTTTTGAATTAATTGAGTCTTTTTAGCCACTCTATATTCTTGGAAGCACAAATTTTAAATTGAGTAGCTAAAAGTTCAAAAGAAAAAAGTTAAAGGCGGAAAAAGTAAGGTGAGGAGAGGCCTTGAAAAAAAAAGGGGAGGCAAAAAGATGGAGAATGTATGGAGTAGAAGGAAGCTTAGATGGAATTATCTGGCATTGAAAATAACAAAAAGTTTTAGCTACTCATATACTCAATACTAATCAAATTGAAAAATATCAATTTTCTTTGCTTGAATCCTGAGTCTTTGATTACCATTGACATATATTTGGATACATTTCTCCTGCTAATTTCTTTGAATCTAAAAGTTAACCGAAAAAGTCATTTTGAGCTGTGTAAATAGATATTGAACTTGGTTGAGAGTATTTTGAAACTTGGAGGCGGAGATAATAAATCTATGAAGCTTATGGATTGCATGATTTTATCGAAAGTTAAGTGGGTAGATGAGATTGAAAAATCACACACACATGAGAACTCTGGAGAAAATTAGCCGACATGCGGAGTGAATTATGGATATAAATTCGGAGGTCGATTGTATTACACATTATTGTTTTGCTTGGGACTAGCAAAAGTTAAAGTTTAGGGGAATTTGATAAGTGAAATTTATGCACTTAATTTGTATGTGTTTTAACTTGGTTTTGTGATGTATCGAGCGAATTTTATGCGTATTTTTTATTGTTTTTGTGATTTGCAAGGATTGGAGTAAAAGTACCGAGAAGAGGCTAAATAAGAAATAACAAAGCCGTAAGTTTACAAAACTAATCGGAGATGCTATAAAGATCCAAATCCGATCTCCACCGTTTAGAATATATTATAGGATGTTATAAAGTTGTTGTAAAAAATTCAGCCCAATCCAATGCCTAGAACTTGATATATGATTTTTGCAAGAGTGTGCTGGACACAAGCAGCAGAGCACCCACGCCCTCTTTCAGCGCACCCGCACCCTGGACATGAAAAATTATGTCCTCTGTGCTTTATTTGTAGCGCTGCAGCGCTTGGTGTTTGAAGCATTAGCATCCCAGCACCCAAAAGAAGGTGCTCCAGCACTGCTGCGACGAGAAAGAAGTGCAGAATTTTTGAAATTTAAAAAACTAGATCGTCGGGCTTTGATTGACGGGCTTTGAGCACACATAAAAGGAGAGGAACGAGATGCATAAGAGAGGGCCAGCCACACAAAACTGAGAACACACAACAACCGCACTTGAGAAGCAGATCACGCACAAGAGAGATTGAGGGAAGACAAATTGTTGCACAACGTTCAAAAAAGAAGGGAAAACATCGAAGACGAAGGACGCAGACGCTACTTCGGCTGTTGTGACCCAACCCGGATCCACTATCTAATCAGAGTTATAGTAAAAGCGCATGCAATAAAAGCTTAAAGCGTAAAATACGGATAATTAAAATACAACGAATCCAATCGGCAGAATACAACCGATGCTATCACAAGTGTATAAATACTGTTATACAACCAAATCGAAGGTTCAGGGTAATTAAATCCCTACCCTCTACAACCTCGCACTCCCCAAAGGTCAATCCTGCTGAGAGCCGCTTTGGCCGTCCAGTCTCAAACCTGCCCCGCCACAAGGTACACAATACCCAAACACAGAGGCGTGAGCTAGAACGCTCAATACGAAGCAATGATATAAATACAAATATGCGCACACAGATGATTTAAAACTCAAGTGAAAACACTTGCTCATGGCGCCGAGAATATACAGTACCGGCTAGAGAGCTACTGTAGTAACCCAGATACCATTTTAAGATAATAATATGTTAAACATGATTAAGGGTTGGTATTTAACCAATTTCGGAGTGTTATTGGACTTCAGAAGTAAAATTTGGGCTTTTTCATTTTGGGCCGGATAGTAAGTTCCGATCCCGGATAGTAAGTTCCGATCCCGGATAGTAAGCTCCGATCCCAGATAGTAAGCTCCGATCGGAACGGAAGCTCCGATCCTGGAACGGAAGCTCCGATCCCGAAATCGGAAGTTCCGATCCTGGCCGATAAATTTGGCTATAAATAGGGCCGTTCATAGTTCATTTTCAATTACGAATTCCCGAGTTTCCTTCTTCAGTTATATAGTGTGAGATATACACTTGAGGGCCCTATCGATTATAATAGAGGTTCTGGAATAACCAAGGTGTGGTTATAGTCATCCGGGACTAGCGACTCCAAAGGGCTAACTACGGACGAAGGTATGGTCCGGGAATCTATTTAAGTTTTGGGAGTACTTATTAGCTTAGTTAAGACTTATAGAATTTATGTAGTGATACGATGAATTTTTGAATATAGGCTTGGAACCTAGGATCCTATTATACTTGAACTAGCCTAGAGGTACGTACACATTGACTGAGATTGCCAGCGAGTATACATGTTTATATGTTGCATTTATTTGGCATTATTATATGGCATGAGATATGATTTACCGTTTTCTATACTCATATGTCATGTGCATATACACGTTGAGCCTATACCTTGTTATACCTGACTATAGAGCCGCTCAGCACTATACTCGATAGTCTGTCACTGAGAGTACCGCGACGGCGGGGGCATTTATGTCTGTCTACTCTGGTGTACTAGACGAGTGTGGTTGCACCCAGAGGTTGATCCGTGCGGTGGCAGCACTCATATGGCGCTGGTACTGAGCATGACTTTTCAGATGACCCTGTACCAGTCATCAAGTTGCATGCATTATATACATATGTTTACTCATGTCTATGTACTGGGCGTAGCGCTCACGTCCTAGTTGTTATCTTGGACACCCTATTCCATGGGGCAGGTCGCAGGATGGACGGAGCTGGTAGTTCAAGGCAGGATTAGGGAGCAGGAGACTTGAAGATTTTATTATACAACAGGATTCGATATAGCTGTATAATGTTTACTGTTTAAGATTTCGATTTGGTTGTATCACTACAGATTTAAGTCTGGATTATGTTACTAAGCTGATATGTATATTTTTGATTTTGTTTCCGCATGTCTTACTCTGTTAAGTTATTTTGCTGTATTAAGTTTAATGCATGCTATTAGTTGCCAGTTAGTAGGTGATACCATGCAGGGTCACTACATTTTTGGTATCAGAGCATGCATAGATTTTGGGATTAGTACTTGGGATTTAGTTTAGTCTTGAGTAATTTTTTGCGCATTTGGGATTTTAATGTGCAATTCTTTTCAGGATATGGCTGACGAGAGTCACGGTAGTGTTGGCCAGGGAAGTGGTCATCATCATCGTCGTCATCATCATCAGGATGATCAACATCGTCCTCATGAGGGTCGACTTCGCTATACTATTAATAAGTTTATGCAGGTAGGACCGAAACCCTTAGTGGGAGGCGAGAATCCTGAACAATCTAGAAGCTGGATGTCTAAACTTGAGAGCACGTTCCGAGCTTTTGAGTGTACTGAGGAGCAGAAACTGGAAGTTCTAGAATTCGTTCTAGAGGATAGAGCACGTTTTTGGTGGGATGCCAAGGTTGCTCAGGCACGTACTGAGAGAGGACAGGTGACTTGGGGGGATTTCTGTCGGGAGTTTCAGAAATTTTATTTTCTTCCGGCTGTTCGCCAAACACGATCTATGGAGTTACTTACTTTGAGGCAAGGATCAATGACTATTGATCAGTATCAACAGCGATTTCTTGATCTGCTACCTTTCAGTCCCCATATCAATGAGAGTGATGCGTCGAAATATGATATCTTTTTACAAGGCCTGAACCAAGATATCTACTCTCAGGTTGTCTTCTGTGATGACCCGGTATCTTATGAAACTTTGGTGAACCGTTGCCGTCTTGTGGAGACCAGCAACAGGCGTGGACAGTTGATGATGCCAGCACAGCCTAGTGGATTTATTGAGCCTCGAGCTCAATCTGTTGTGTCATCTGTACCTACGTCTTCTTCTACTCACTACAACAAATTTAGTAATTAACCACACTAAAACGACAACGGTTTTATATGTAAACCGTTGTCTTTTAGTATACGACAACGGTTTTTAGAAAAACCGTTGTCGTAGATCTTTTTTAAATTAATAACGACAACGGGTTGTTAAAAACCGTTGTCGTATATATGTCAAAGACAACGGTTTTTAAAACCGTTGTCTATGAGCGTTTTTTTTGACTTACGACAACGGTTTTTAAAAAACCGTTGTCTAATCTGCGTTGTTTTGGGTTCTACGACAACGCAATTTAAAACCGTTGTCGTTGTTATTATTATTTTTTTTAAAAAAAAAATTACACATATATATACATTATAATAATAACCTACACTACACGTACACTCAACAAAAATAATAACCACACGCAGAAGCGGCACAGTAGCGATGGAAAGAAAGAAACCCAATCCCTAGCCCTAACCCGTCGCCCCTTCAACCCGGCTTTTCTCCGGTGCCCAAGACGCCGATCGATCGCCGGAATCTAGTCGCCTGGCCTCCTTTCAGCTAGCCCAAGCCTTAGCAACTCAAATCGCGACTTCAATCTCAATTTTACAGCTTAGATCTACACTACAGTCGCGATCCTCACTTTGTAAGTTTTGTTTCTTTGTTCTCTAGCTTCGTTCTCTTGTTTCGTGGTCTTTTAGTAGATGCTAAGTCTATGTTTACTGTGTTTTGGGCTTTTGTGTGCCGATTTGTGATTTGCAGCTTAAGCAAATCCACGAGATCAAGGATTCAGTTTTTTTTTGGCATGCCCAGTTTTATCCTTGATATAGTCTCATAAGGAGGAGTTATTTAAAAGTATATGTGTTAGGGCTTCAGCCTCCTTTAATCATTTAGTTGTTGTTTTCTTGGTTTTTTGAATTTCTATTTCATTTGATGAACGAATGTTTGAGGCATAGAAAAATTTTCTCGTCAGTTGCATAATTTTGGATTCATGTTGAACAATGTCTTTCTCTTCCAGTAATATCAGTTCACTGTGTGCTTTTAAAATCATTACTTTTAAAATTCTCTGCTTGGGTTTTCTCCTGTGGCATTTCTAAGTAGATACCTTCATCATATTTTTCTTGAACTTGAAATATGCGGACTACATGGGGTGTCAAATAAATTTCTTGTATGAATATGAGTTTATATCATCAGTTTAATTAAATGTAATGGCCCTGCTAAACTTGTTGATCCAAATTGAAAATCTCGTACATAATACCCAAATCTGGAAAATGAGCTGGCCCTGCTAAACTTGTTGATCCAAATTGAAAATCTGACACCTTTGGATAATTCTGGATTCTGGGAAGGAGTCGTAAGTGAGCCTATCTTAAATCATTGGTTATTGAACGACATATCTTGTTGTTTCTGTTTTTAATGTTTGTTATTTAAATGTAATGTTTGCTATTTATTTTTCAGAAAGCTGCTAAATGGTTTGAGAGAAAAGAGGCTGTTATTGAATTGACCAAACTTGCATCCACAAAACTGATTGCTCCCGGAGATTTTTCAGAAGTTTGCCTAACATTAAAAAAGGTTGGTACCCCACTTTGTTCAAGTAATTTTCTGCATTTTTTTATCTTCATTTTTGGTAGAAATACAGTTTTTTGTGTGATGATACGTCAAGTGGTACTTCCTTTCTAAGTAAATTAATATGTATCTGCTAGCTCCAAGATCAACTAATATTTACATATATGATGACCAAGAAAGTAGATTAAATCTGAAAAAAAAAGTTGAGATTATTCATCCCCATATTTTTCCCCCTACATCTCTGTTACAGAGAGGCCCATTTTTCTGAAATTTAACAGTCCCCATCTTGCTTTTGATAGATTGCTTCATGGCTTGTTCATAATATATATGTCCTTTAAAGTCACCAAACCCTTTTTGTTTTAAGTGCCTAAAATGAAAACCCTTGGTTAATCACTCACTTTTGTGTTAAAAGGAAGTCCTTTATATAGTATTTCAGAGATGATGATTCTTGATGGGGTCTGAGGCTATGAATCCTTCAGTTTTCCTGGATTTTTGAATTCTTGGCTGAAATGAAATCCCACTGTTCTTTTTCTTTATTCTTCTTCATCAAGTGAATCAAAACAGCTCACTTTATGCATTTGGCCTTTCGTTTCTTGTTGCGTTGTTTTTTCAGACTTGTGGTGGGGTTTGAGTACTTTCTTGTTCTTTGATAGCTTTTCTGCTTCTTTATTCTTTGTAGTAAAATTTGTTTAAAAAAAAAAACACTGCTAATTTCGACGCTGTATTTGGCTATTGAATTGTACACTGTTTAGGGATAAAGGGTAAGCAATGATTTCCTACATTTACTTCTGGTCAATGTATAAAGAATGAAATTTTGGAAACTTATAGATTATTTGAAATTTTCCAATTTATGTTCAGAAGTCATTCTGAACCTTCTATTTTTTTTAGTTTTTTTTTTAAATTTTAAGATTAAAAGCTCTTGCAAAGTCTAACTTCAAGAGTTTGTGAAGTTACCATTTAAAATTCCATTTCTTGACATTAAAAAATAGGAAAAAGAAAAAAGAGTTTGCTAGGGAAAAAAGTTTGAAAGATACCATTTCTGGACATTAAAAAAACAATAATTTTCTTAATTTATTGTTTCTGATTTTTGAATTATGACCATCAAATTTGTTGCTTACTTGTAAAATTCATTTTTTTGGGTGATTTTTATCATTTATACCTTCTTTAACCTGACCATGCTTTTAGAGTTCTTTGCATCATTTTTTAATGTCAAGAAATTGTATTATAAATGAAGCACAAAAAATTGGTATGAAGAGCTATGATTTGCATTTTTTTATCGAAGCTAAGAAATATGCAAATTGCATCATTTTTTTAATCTCCAGAAATAGTATTTTCCACTGCTTTGTATCAAAAAATATGTCCCAAACTTGCATTTATGTTCGGCTGGTTTATGTCGAGTTCACTACGATAAAGCTGCTAAATAAATTATTTATGGTTATTTTTCAATTATTTTTTAACTTGAGGCTTGTGTTTTGATCTTGTTGTATAATGTACAATTTTTTGAAGGTAGATTTTGACAGATTAGTTATTAAAATGATGGACAAAGAGTGGATGTCAAAAAATAGGTTATCACATGAATATGAGGTTGGGGTTGAGTCTTTCTTGCAGTTTGCAATGCGGAACGCTACCGATCCGAATGAAATAGCTTGCCCATGTTCAAGATGTGGTAATCTGAAGCTGAAAGATGTTGACACTATAAGAGCACATTTGTGTTGTAATGGTATAGATTTAACATATCATAAATGGATTTGGCATGGGGAAAGATCTACGATCGACAACTCAATGAATTACAGTGATCAAGTAGGACGAGATGAACAAACAACTTTTGCTGAGGACCCTTTTGATATGGTACATGCAGCATACGACAGTTATGCTGAAAATCCAAACCAATTCCATAAGCTACTTGAAGATGCCGAGAAACCTTTGTTTCCTGGATGTACTAAATTTACAAAGTTATCAGCACTTGTGAAATTGTATAACTTGAAGGCAAAATATAGTTGGAGTGATAAAAGTTTCACGGACTTACTTAGTTTGTTCGGAGAAATGCTTCCAGATTACAATGAATTGCCTTCATCTTTGTATGATGCAAAGAAAAGCTTGTGTGCATTAGGGATGAATTATGTGAAAATTCATGCTTGTCCGAATGATTGTATCTTATATCGGAAGGAGTACGAGGGTTTTTCCAATTGCCCTATTTGTAGGATGTCAAGGTGGAAGTTGGGTAAAAATTCTACGATAAATGAAGGAGTTCCTGCAAAGGTCCTTTGGTACTTCCCACCTATTCCAAGATTTCAAAGATTGTTTCGGAACAAGGAGATATGCAAGGAGTTAACTTGGCATGCTGATAAAAGAATTCGTGATGGACACTTGCGTCATCCGGCCGATGCGCCCGCTTGGAAAGTAGTTGATCACAAGTGGCCAGATTTTGCTGCTGAACCTAGAAATCTTAGATTGGCCTTATCAGCAGATGGGATCAATCCTCATCGTTTAATGAGTTCTGCATATAGTTGTTGGCCAGTTGTGATGATAACTTACAATCTTCCTCCATGGTTGTGTATGAAGAGAAAGTTTATGATGCTCACTTTGTTGATTTCTGGTCCTAAACAGCCGGGAAATGATATTGACGTTTACCTAGCACCTTTGATTGATGACTTAAAAAAAATTATGGGATATAGGTGTTGAGGCATATGATGCATGTCGAGAAGAAAGTTTCTCACTTAGAGCTGTCTTACTATGGACAATCAATGATTTTCCTGCATATGGGAACTTGTCAGGTTGTGTTGTGAAAGGATATCATGCATGTCCTGTTTGTGGGGAAGAAACATGTTCTACAAGGTTGAAGCATAGTAGAAAAATGTCATACACAGGCCACAGAAGATTTCTTCCTCCAAGTCATCCTTATCGAAGGCAGAAAAAAGCATTTAATGGGAACCAAGAGTTAAACCCCGCACCGAAACCATTAACTGGGCATGAAATTTTAGATAGAGTTGAAAGAATTAATTATCGCCCGGGAAAAGTGAGTGGGAAGTGTCAGATGCAGCATGGTGATAAAAAATCTTGCTGGAAAAAGAAATCTATATTCTTTGAGCTTGAGTATTGGAAACATCTACATGTTCGGCATGTTCTTGATGTGATGCACATTGAAAAAAATGTTTGTGAAAGTTTGGTCGGTACGTTACTTGACATTCCTGGAAAATCAAAGGACGGGGTAGCAGCAAGACTAGATCTTGTGGAGATGAATTTGAGGGCTGATTTGGCACCAAAGATGGGGGAGAAGAGAACTTTTTTACCAGCAGCATGTTATACTCTAAGTAAGGCTGAGAAAAGAAAACTTTGCAATTCTTTGTCTGAAACAAAGGTCCCTACAGGTTATTCATCCAATGTTAAAAATCTTGTGTCGATGAAAGACTTGAAACTTGTTGGCCTTAAATCACACGACTATCACACTTTGATGCAACAATTGCTTCCAGTCGCCATCCGTGGTGTCTTGCCTAAACATGTTAGAGATGCTATCACTCGGTTTTGTGGCTTCTTCAATGTGTTATGTAATAAAGTGATAAATGTCTCAGAGTTGGATGCTCTGCAAAGAGAGATTGTGACAGTATTGTGTTTGCTTGAAAAATATTTTCCCCCATCCTTTTTTGATATAATGATTCATTTAACTGTTCATCTTGTTCGGGAGGTCAAATTGTGTGGACCGGTTTGGTATAGGCAGATGTACCCATTTGAAAGATTCATGAAGACCTTGAAAGACTATGTGCGAAATCGCAATCGTCCTGAAGGGTGTATAGCCGAATGTTATATTGCTGAAGAGGCTGTGGAATTTTGCTCGGATTACATGTCTAATGTGCATACAATTGGGATCCCGTCAAGACATCGGCAAATACAACTTACTAAGCCTCTGTCTGGTTCAGTATTGCACTCCACTTGTCATGATGAGTTGAATCAAGCACATCGTTATGTATTGGAAAATGATGTTGACGTCGATCCTTATATCGAGTAATTTCTCTTAACTATTAATATTTTTTTCACTTTACTTACATTCTATTGGATAACTTATCAGTAATTGTTCCATTAGGAAACACATGGAATTTTTGAAGGAAACGTTTCCTCATAAAGCTAAGTCCAAAAAGTGGTTACAAGATGAGCATAACCGGACTTTTATTCACTGGTTACGTGATCGTGTGAGTGCAGTTGGCAATTCCACCTGTCAAATATCCGAAAGATTGATGTGGATAGCGCGTGGACCTAACAATCAAGTGTTAAAGTACTCTAGTTATTTGATTAACGGAGTTACTTATCATACAAAAGAGCGTGATAATACACGAACAGTTCAAAATTCTGGGGTAAGTTTAGTCGCAAAGACAATGCAAGTTGCTAGTGCGAAGGACAAAAATCCAATTGTGTCAGACATGATTTTTTATGGAGTTATTCAAGAAATATGGGAACTCGATTATCACAAATTTCAAGTTCCAATGTTTAAATGCAATTGGGTTGAGAATAATAACGGTATTAAAGTTGATGATCTTGGTTTCACGTTGGTAAACCTCAACAGAATTGGATTCAAGTCCGACTCTTTTATCTTGGGCAGTCAAGCAAAGCAGGCATTTTACATTGAAGATCCTCAAGATCCTACATGGCATGTTGTTCTTTCCACTCCTACTAAGGATTACATTGAATACATGAATTGTGATGAGTTGGAAAATGAGTCAATCCACTACCAGTGTTCTACAAGAGGGTTTGTATCAATGAAATCATTGGATGATGACGGAACAGATGAGAATGAACCACCGTGCATCCGTGAAGATTGTGATGGGACTTGGGTTGAAAATAATTAAATGTAATATTTTGTTTATAATACCAATGTTTTTTTTGTCTTTTAGATGTTGCTATATATATATATATATATATATATACACTACTCTGCCTTTATGTTTAATATTTAATGTCCCAAATCGAAATTTTATTATATTGCGTATCTATGGTCCCCTTCATAAATCTTTATCTTATTGTTAATTGCTTAGGACATAAAATGCGTAGAGATTTGAATAACCCAATTCACCATTGTCTTATAATTTCATATGTGAATAAATGATTATCAGCAGCGTCACCAATATTCATGCCTAACAAGTTGTCTATTTTTTTTTTTTCAGGTATTGGGTCATTGAGGAGCTTGATAAGGTTTCGGCTGTCAATAATCTCGTCATTTCTTTGATGACACTATGGCAGCTCGTGGAAAGCTTCCTATAGGGTATCAAGTTGATGAAACGGTTGAGAAGAGCAATATATTACGGAGGATTGATAAGGCTAAAGGAAACAGTACTGCATATTCTGCGACTAACATTAGTTGTGAGGGTCAAACAGTGATTGAATCTACAGATACCGAATCAACAAGGACATGTAGAGGTCGTACACGTTTGGATAAGCTTGTTAGGCAAAGGGTGCATGGAATTAGGAAGGATGTAAAGCTCAACAAGATTGGACAGCCAATTGGAGAATTTGCGGGTGAAATGCAAAGTTATATCGGCGTGCTCGTTCGAGAGAAGATTAAGATAAGCTACAAGACCTGGAAGCAGGTTCCAAATGATGTTAAAGAGTTAATATGGGAATCGGTGAATGTAAGTTATAATTCTTACACAATTTCAATTATCTCTCAAATGGTTACGATACATTGAATGTGCTGTTCTATTTTTTTTAATAATTTTCTACAGCTGACGTACAATATTGACCAAAGCTGGAAGAAGGGATGTCTAAGTTCAGCAAATAATAAATGGCGTCAATATAAAGCTTTTCTCACTCAAAAATTCATTTTCAGCAAGAAGGATAAACCAGATGAGTTGAAAGATCCACCGATTGGCTATGGTATTACACGAGATGACTGGAGTTCTTTCGTAATCAGCCGCATGACTGACGACTTCATGGTAAGATTCATAATTTGTCTTTTACAAATAAGTCAATTACAATATCATTAGTTCTATTGAAATCTGATACGTATGTGAAATGTTCAATTAACTAGAAAGAAAGTGATGAGCAAAAGAAGAGAAGAAGGCAGAACGTATACCCTCATCGACTTTCCCGTAAAGGATATGCACGTTTTGCTGATGAAATTGTAAGTATATTGAAGCTGCTGGTTACTATAGCACATTAATATATATTTTAAACTGCTAGTTTAATATATTGAAGCTGCTGGTTACTATAGCACATTAATATATATTTTAAACTGCTAGTTTAATATTTGGAAATCAGATTTCCTTATGGATGGCATGTTGAGCATGATTTTAGTCACATATTGTTGTCCAATAATTCAACACCCATTCTATTTTCAACCTAAAATGATTGGTTATATTATGGTATGTAATGATATCCACTTTTTGCTGATGAAATGTAAGTATATTAAACCTGCTGGTTTAATCATCGACAGCAACGAGTTAGCTAATGCATCTGTTTTATCTTAATTTTATTTACTGGAATGACCATTCATAGTTGAAAATTGAAGGTGTTATGTACATTCTTGTTATGAATATCACATTAATAAAGCTGTCCAACACGCTGAGGAAGTGTCTCCTGCGTTGTCCATTTATTTATGTGCTGGTATTTATGTTCCAAAATCTGTATCTAAGATTGCTCCTTGTTTATAGGAATCTGAATTATGTGATGACGATGAGATAAATCGAGCTCTTATTTGGAAGAGAGGACGGGTCAACAAGGAGGGTGAATTTGAAGGGGATGATCTGAGAATGGCAGTAGACAAGATTGTATGCAATCAATACATGATAATCAATATGTTATTTATTAAAACTGATTTAGTAATTATTTTGTATGTTTGGTGATTACAGGATGATTATGTGCAAAAAAAACGAGAGGGGAAGTTGCACTTTGAAGGGGCAAAGAAAGATATCCTTACAAATGCACTCGAATCAGAAGAACATGCTGGGCGTGTGAGGGCTGTTGGAGGTCATATCACTCCAACAATCTACTTTAATGTTGGTAGAAAATGGAATAGACCTCTTGAGGATGGTCAATTAGTCGTTCGTCATCAAAAGGAATTGCAAGAGGCAAAGATGCTAATTTCTGAACAAAAAGCACGCATGGTAGAGCAAGATGCACGCATGGTAGAACAAAATGCACGCATGGCAGAGCAAGATGCACGCATACAGAAACTTGAAGAAATGTTCAGAAAAGGTGCATGCGACATTGAGGTGGATGAAAAAGGAAGTTGCTCAGTGAGGTTACCTCCCATGAGTGAAGATAAGATCAAAACAGAAAAGAGTGTCCCAAATTATGAAACTTTGATTGATGATGACATGAAAGTTTTGAGCAAGGATGAGTATCTTCAGGTATATGTTTGTTTAATTGTGGTTACATTACTTGATATTATTGCAAGAATAAGTTGCATCAATTTGTAACATGATTGATTGTCTTCTAGGGTAAGCCGGTTGCTTTGACATTGGTTTCTAAGACCAATGTTGTTGCCTATGGTACAATTGTTGATGTCAATGGGGCTGGCAAGTTACTTCATGGTGCTCCATTACCCATGAATTGCATGCGCGTCTCAGTGGATGAGGCTGTGGAGAAATCAGCACTG
Organism: Henckelia pumila; assembly: GCF_033568475.1. Classification (NCBI taxonomy): domain Eukaryota; kingdom Viridiplantae; phylum Streptophyta; class Magnoliopsida; order Lamiales; family Gesneriaceae; genus Henckelia; species Henckelia pumila. The sequence continues at coordinate 36,824,451 of NC_133120.1, read as the reverse complement.
TTGCCATTTCCGATACCTAACGAATGTGATACTGTTGGTGATGCTATAGGAACCCATGTGGCTTGGCCTGCACACTTGGTAGTGATGAAAGATGAGGTAAAAATTTTGGTTCGGGTTAGTTAATATATAAGATTTTTTCAGAGTTGTAATATGTTCAGTTTCAGGGCGTATCCATCCTTATTACACCACTAACATCACTTAAATGTGCGATTTTCAGAAGCCTCAAAGGAAGAAAATTGTTGAGAAAAAAAGTAATCATGTTTTGCCATCCAATGTGCCGAGATCATTGCATATTTTGTACTGTTATGCTAAGCGTGGGCTGGATATAATTGGAAAACATATATCAATGTTTCTTGATCATGATTTATTTGACGATGAGCACGAACTACTTGTGGACCTTGAAGACATCACACCTTTTTTTCTGTTGGAGCCGATATCTGCCAATTGTATAGTTGTTTACATGTGGTAAGTTTTCGAATAAATTTAACTTTTTTCTTTGAATTGTTTAGCATATATTTTGAATAAAATTCAATAATCTGGTAACATTTTTCTGTTCAAATGGCAGGTTTCTCTTCAAAAAGATGAAAAAAGATAACAAGGTCGAAAAATTTAGATTTATGAATCCACAGGCCATCCCAGTCATGCCATATGTATCCAAACTTGATAAAAATGAAAAAATTGAACACTTGAATAGCTGGGCAAGTGTTTTGGCAGATAGGCTAAGTGGTGCAGCAAGAAATCAATTAGTTTTGGTGCCATACAATGTTGGGTAAATCAGAAATACAATATCACTTATAATTGATTTTTTTCAGCAATTTTGCGAAACGTGTTAATTGACTAACTGTTTTGTGCCTATAGTTGTCATTGGATTCTCACTGTCATCGATCCTTATGTGGAGGTGGTTTATTTGTTGGATTCACTTGGTCATCGCAATCGCTATGAGGACTGGAAATATGTAGTGGATATGTGAGTATATATTCTTTTATTAATTAAGCATTTAATTTAGCCAATGGAACACTTATGTCGAATCTTGTTGCTATATGAAGGAGCTTGAGATTGTTTAATTCGAACAAGGAGAGGAAAGGGAAAAAAAAGCCTACATGGGAAGTGATAAAGGTACTTCTTATATATGTTTATCTGCGATAAATTGACAAATATTTATACATGCAGGAAAGGAAAATGTAATATGAAATAAAAATATGCTTTGGGTGTGTGAGATAGTATTAGTCAATTGACAATTTTTTGATAATATAGGGTCCTCGCCAACCAGATGCAAAACAGTGTGGGTATTATTTGATGAGGTTTATGAAAGAAATTGTTGAAGGAAATGCTACAAGTGATAAGGATTCACTTTCCTCAATGGTATATTTGACATATTCTCAATCTTCTCAAATAAGTGTGTTTATATCATGTTTCTTCTTCATTATTGTTTTTTTAACTAATATGATTTGAGTTTGTTCACAGTTCATGAAAACAGTTTACTCTAATGAAGAAATTGATGAAGTGCGATCCGAATGGGCGGAATGCGTACTAGACTATATTAATTATGAATAGGTATCTTAATTAATAATGTTTTATATTCTTATTGTTCACTTTTGCTTAATGAGTTTTTATTTAGAGCTGTGATAATCGACTCTTGTTTTAGAGTTTCCAACCTGTAGTTCACATGTTCTTTGACCAGGGGCTTTCTTAGATAATGCATCATGATTTCGAATTTTGGATGCTTTTTGGTAGTGTCAATGTTTAGGTCTGTAAGACACTTTGTTTTGTGCTGTAGCATCTACCTTGATGTAGTATTTATAGTGCAGAAAAAGGTGAAGGGGGTGATTTCGGTTCTGTTTTCATTGTTTTTGGAATTATGTTTCGTGTAATAATTAGTTTCTTTATGATTAAAAAGATATAGAGAGGTGGGAAAGTACTGGATAATGGAAATCTTGTGGGAATTGTTGCTTTTGAGCACTGTTTCTTCCACATTAATCATGCAGTTGTAAGCATGGAAGGCGGCTTGTGTATAACTACAGGTTTCTGACTCCAATTTCTGTTGTTCCTTTGGTGGCTCTTGTTGTTTTTGGGCTCTATGAGCTTGGATTCTCTAAGGTACGAACAAGGCCTAACTAGCTGCGCATGATCTTTTAGTGTGTGTTTTCGAGCCTGAGATATACGGCTACTGATTAAGGACCATTTGATTGTTTTATTGGTCGATCGTGTAGTATGGTTTGATTCTTTTTGGTCGATGATCTAGGCTTTATGTTTTTTAGTAAAAAAAAAAATTCAACGAGCAGTTTTCTTTGCAAAAACAGTGTCAATCTCCATAGGTTCCATGTAGCTATCATCGATACTTGAATATGATGGTATTTTCTCCATATTAACTCTATACTGATTAATTTCTTGGAATCAATATTTTTATTTTACATGTACCTAAAATTTTTAATGTTAATTTGCTTATGATATCAAACAAGAAGGTCTGCATCCATGCTAGTATGAATTAAAGTTGGGAGGCTAGCTTATTGGTGTGTGGTTTGACTTAGAATCTGCACTGCCTTCCCTTTTGGAGTTGCTGAGTTTTTTTCTTTTATTTTTTTCCATGACAAGTGAGATATTAGTTTGATAGTTGACATTGGATTCCATGTTTAAATTGGTTAAAGATTTTGTTGATAATTTTGGACTTCAAAGGAAATATTGATGATGGATTGAAGAAAATAATGTTTGATTATTATTTTTTTTTCTTTTGCTGCTGCTGTATTTGGTAGTGGATTGTGGGATATTATTGCATGTTCACAGTACAAACGTGTGGGGGCTTGATACTTATACTTGTGCCTCTTCAATGGGGGAGTGCTGTGTTTTGTTTTCTTTTGGTCAACATGACAAGTGAGATATTAGTTTGATAGTTGACATTGGATTCCATGTTTAAATTGGTTAAAGATTTTGTTGATAATTTTCGACTGAGAATGTGTTTTCTTGTAGGTAACTCGGGTTTTGATGCAGGGATTGAGTAATACGTAGAAGTCATCTCGTACTAAACATCGTTATCAAGGACAAACACATGATGATTTATGTTTTGATACAACCATATTTTGGAACTACTTTTGTTACATTTATATTATATTAGATGGGATATTTGGAGTTTCGACTACGTAGTATTATCTTCCAAATTAGATGTGTGACTATTTTGGAACTTGAATATTTTCATCGATTCAATGTAGTAAATATTTTATTTTATATTGATTTTTTTATTAATATTTATAGTTCGTATGAAGATTAATTAGACAACGGTTTTAATGATTCAAAATAAAACTGAATTAATAGCAAAAACCGTTGTCGTATACCACAAACGACAACGGATATACACCTTTGCAAAATACGTTGTCCTATGCCATAAACAACAACGGATATACACCGTTGCAAAATACGTTGTCCTAGGCCATAAACAACAACGGATATAAACTGTATAAGAACCGTCGTCTTAAATTGCCTATAACAACGGATTTAAACTGTTCCAAACCCGTTGTCTTAAGTCATAAACAACAACGGATATAAACTGTATAAAAACCGTTGTCTTAAATAGTCAATAACAACGAATTTACACTGTTGCATAACCGTTGTCTTAGGTGACTTAATACAACGGTTAAAAACTGTTGCAACACCGTTGTGGTAGGATAGCTACGACAACGGATAAAAACCGTTGTAATTGGGCACGCTTTTTACAACGCCCCCAGTTACAACGGTTTTATCCCCCCCTACGACAACGGATATTATCCGTTGTCGTTTTGCAATTTTCTTGTAGTGACTCCTACTACTTCGTCTGGTTCTCGTGGTTCACGAGGTACTTTCCGCTTTGGGAAGAAGAAGAAGAAGGAGGAGTTTTGTAGCCACTGTGGTGGGAAGCATCCTGCAGCTTCATGTCAGAGAGCTACTGAGGCTTGTTATATTTGTGGTCAGCAGGAACATCTGCGGAGAGATTGTCCTCAGCGCATGGGTTCTGCTAGTGGATCGGGATCCCAGGTTGGATCTCAGGCTTCTACTTTTCCACGTCAGCAGCCAGCACCACAAAGTTCTTCTGGTTTTCGTCCCTAGACTCAAGGGCAGGTGTTTGCTCTATCTCAGGAGCAGGCTACTGAGGGAAGCGATCGCATGTTGGCAGGTAACTTCTTGTTATGTGGTATTCCTGCACTTGTATTAATTGATACTGGAGCATCGCATTCCTTTATTTCTAGTCGCTTCGTTAAGAGACATAGATTACCTTACGTATCATTAAATATGGATTTAGTTGTATCTACTCCGTTGGAGCAGGAGGTAATAACTAAGCGTCTAGTGATGGGTTGCCTTCTAGAGTTTGAGGGTAATGTATTATCGGCTAATTTGATGATATTAGCGATGACGGATTTTGATTGTATTTTGGGAATAGATATGCTGACTTTGTATCACGCTACTGTGGATTGTTATCAGCGTTTGGTACAGTTTCATCCCGTTGAGGGTGATAGCTGGTACTTTTATGGTGAGGGTGCGCGACCTCCGATGCCACTTGTTTCGGCTCTGAAGGCATGTCATGTCTTGGAGTCAGGTGGGGAGGGCTACCTCATCTATGCAGTTGATATGTCCATGAGTAGTACGGGTATTGATCAGCTACCGGTTGTCAGCGAGTTTCCTGACGTATTCCCTGATGAGATTCCTGGTTTTCCTCCGGTTCGAGAGGTTGAATTTGGTATTGATCTAGTACCAGGAACTACGCCTATATCCCGAGCACCTTATCGTCTGGCACCGTCAGAGATGAGGGAATTGAAACAGCAGTTGCAAGATCTTCTTGATAAGGGATATATTCATCCGAGTGTTTCTCCGTGGGGAGCACCTGTTTTGTTTGTCAAAAAAAAAAGATGGATCGATGCGATTATGTATTGATTACAGGCAATTGAATCGTGTCACCATCAAGAATAAGTATCCTTTGCCGCGGATTGATGATCTGTTCGATCAACTACAGGGTACTTCTGTTTATTCAAAGATAGATCTGAGATCTGGATACCATCAGATGCGGGTACGAGACTCAGATATATCTACGACTGCTTTCAGGACCAGATACGGGCATTATGAATTTCTGGTGATGCCATTTGGTTTGACGAATGCACCGGCAGTCTTTATGAATCTGATGAATCAGATATTTCGAGATTATCTGGATAGATTTGTCATCGTCTTTATAGATGATATTCTTGTTTATTCTCATGACAAGGATGAGCATGCACAGCATTTGAGGATTGTTCTACAGACGTTACGAGATAAGCAGCTATATGCGAAATTGAGCAAGTGTGAATTCTGGCTTGATCGGGTAGTATTTCTCGGTCATGTGATTTCGAGTAAAGGGATATCTGTTGATCCTAGTAAGATAGAGGCAGTGCTGAACTGGTCTCGTCCGACGACGGTTGCTGAGATTCGTAGTTTCTTGGGTCTAGCGGGATATTACCGTCGGTTCATCGAGAATTTTTCACAGTTGGCCAGGCCTTTGACTCAGCTTACTCGGAAAGATGTTACCTTCATTTGGTCCTCGGATTGTGAGGAGTCATTTCACGAGCTGCGTAGACGTCTTACTATTGCACCTGTGCTAGCTCTACCTTCTGGATCAGGAGGTTATGTTGTCTATACTGATGCCTCTGGTCAGGGGTTAGGATGTGTTTTGACACAGCATGGACATGTTATTGCCTATGCTTCTCGACAGTTGAAGTCGCATGAGAGTAATTATCCAGTGCATGATCTCGAGTTAGCCGCCATTGTATTTGCGCTCAAGATTTGGAGAAATTATCTTTATGGCGAAAAATTTGAGATATTTACGGATCACAAGAGTTTGAAGTATTTATTCACTCAGGCAGAGTTGAATATGCGACAGAGACGCTGGATGGATCTCCTGAAGGATTATGATTGTGAAATCAAATATCATCCAGGTTCTGCTAATCTTACTGCTGATGCCTTGAGTCGGCAGGTGAAACTGTCTGCACTTCAGACTAATGAAATATCTCATATGATTCAAGAATGCTGTTCATTGAGTTTTACGCTCAAGCACAAGAAAGGGAGGAATGGGATTCGTTTGTATACTATTCTATCTGAGCCGGTATTGTATTCTCGAATCAGAGATGCTCAGATATCTGATGTTAAGACTCAGCGATTGGCACGTCTAGCCAATGGAGTTTATACATCTGGATTCCATTTTCAGGCAGATGGTTTATTGTGCCTATCCAATAGAGTGGTTGTACCTAATGTTGCGGAGCTCAGGAATGATATTCTATCTCAAGCTCACAGGAGTCGATTATCAGTTCATCCTGGAAGTATGAAAATGTATAAGGACTTGCGAACTAGATTCTGGTGGAAGGGAATGAAGCGAAGTGTTTATCAGTTTGTTTCGAGATGTTTGGTTTGTCAACAGGTCAAGGCTGAACATCGAAGACCAGGTGGATTACTGCAGAATCTTGAGATTCCCGAATGGAAGTGGGAGCACGTAACTATGGATTTTGTCACTCACTTACCTATGACGTCACGTCAGTGTGATGCTATCTGGGTCGTTGTTGACCGTTTGACGAAATCAGCACATTTCATTCCTTATAACCGGGAATATTCTTATGATCGCATGGCACACTTATATATCCAGGAGATTGTGCGATTACATGGGATTCCAGTGAGTATTGTCAGTGATAGAGATCCGCGATTTACTTCACGTTTTTGGGGTAGTTTTCAGCAGGCGTTGGGTACCACTCTGAGTTTGAGCACTGCGTATCATCCGGAGACTGATGGGCAGTCAGAGCGCACTATTCGTACGCTGGAGGATATGCTATGTTCTTCTGTCATGGACTTTGGTTTATCTTGGCAGGATCAGCTACCTTTGATTGAATTTGCCTACAATAACAGTTATCATCGTAGTATTGATATGGCACCTTTCGAGGCATTGTATGGTCGACGGTGTCGTACTCCGTTATTCTGGGATGAAGTCGGGGAACGGCAAGTCGAGGGTCCTGAATTGGTGCAGCAGATTGTAGACAAGGTAGATTTGATCAAGCATAGGATCAAAGTTGCTCAAGATAGACAAGCCAGTTATGCGAATATTCGCCGTAGGCCACTTCAGTTTGAGCCTGGTGAATATGTATTTCTCCGGGTATCACCTTTCAGAAAGGTGATGAGATTCGGTGTGAAGGGCAAGTTGTCTCCTCGTTATGTTGGGCCTTTCCAGATACTGGAGAAGATCGGAGATGTTGCTTATCGTTTGGCTTTACCGCCATCTCTTTTCAGTATACACAATGTTTTTCATGTGTCGTTGCTTCGACAGTACATAGCTGATGAATCTCATGTGATTTAATCTATTGATATTCAGCTAGAGCCAGATCTGTCTTTTGTTGAACGACCAATTCGTATCCTAGACAGGAAGGAGAAAGTTCTTCGGAACAAGACTATACCACTTGTGATGGTACAGTGGCAGCGCCGAGGCATTGAAGAAGCAACTTGGGAAACTGAGAGTCGTATGCGAGCAGAATATCCTGAGTTGTTTGCTTTGTATTTTTGATTACCATATAAGATGTAATTACCGTTGTTGTAAGAAGACATGGTGTGATGTTTCATATTGTTATCTTGATTTATCTTTAGATGTTATTTCGCGGACGAAATATCTAAAGGTGGGGAGAATGTAGTAACCCAGATACCATTTTAAGATAATAATATGTTAAACATGATTAAGGGTTGGTATTTAACCAATTTCGGAGTGTTATTGGACTTCAGAAGTAAAATTTGGGCTTTTTCATTTTGGGCCGGATAGTAAGTTCCGATCCCGGATAGTAAGCTCCGATCCCGGATAGTAAGCTCCGATCGGAACGGAAGCTCCGATCCTGGAACGGAAGCTCCGATCCCGAAATCGGAAGTTCCGATCCTGGCCGATAAATTTGGCTATAAATAGGGCCGTTCAGAGTTCATTTTCAATTACGAATTCCCGAGTTTCCTTCTTCAGTTATATAGTGTGAGATATACACTTGAGGGCCCTATCGATTATAATAGAGGTTCTGGAATAACCAAGGTGTGGTTACAGTCATCCGGGACTAGCGACTCCAAAGGGCTAACTACGGACGAAGGTATGGTCCAGGAATCTATTTAAGTTTTGGGAGTACTTATTAGCTTAGTTAAGACTTATAGAATTTATGTAGTGATACGATGAATTTTTGAATATAGGCTTGGAACCTAGGATCCTATTATACTTGAACTAGCCTAGAGGTACGTACACATTGACTGAGATTGCCAGCGAGTATACATGTTTATATGTTGCATTTATTTGGAATTATTATATGGCATGAGATATGATTTACCGTTTTCTATACTCATATGTCATGTGCATATACACGTTGAGCCTATACCTTGTTATACCTGACTATAGAGCCGCTCAGCTCTATACTCGATAGTCTGTCACTGAGAGTACCGCGACGGCGGGGGCATTTATGTCTGTCTACTCTGGTGTACTAGACGAGTGTGGTTGCACCCAGAGGTTGATCCGTGCGGTGGCAGCACTCATATGGCGCCGGTACTGAGCATGACTTTTCAGATGACCCTGTACCAGTCATCAAGTTGCATGCATTATATACATATGTTTACTCATGTCTATGTACTGGGCGTAGCGCTCACGTCCTAGTTGTTATCTTGGACACCCTATTCCATGGGGCAGGTCGCAGGATGGACGGAGCTGGTAGTTCAAGGCAGGATTAGGGAGCAGGAGCCTTGAAGATTTTATTATACAGCAGGATTCGATATAGTTGTATAATGTTTACTGTTTAAGATTTCGATTTGGTTGTATCACTACAGATTTAAGTCTGGATTATGTTACTAAGCTGATATGTATATTTTTGATTTTGTTTCCGCATGTCTTACTCTGTTAAGTTATTTTGCTGTATTAAGTTTAATGCATGCTATTAGTTGCAAGTTAGTAGGTGATACCATGCAGGGTCACTACAGCTACTCTGCGGGGTACTCGTATATTCCATATCAGGGCTGAGCCAAACCCATCCTGAACCGAATCCAAAACAGGATACAAGCCTCATATGGAAACTGTCATACAAGACTCGAGTCCAAAATGAGATCATTGTTCCCTATGGAGACTTTCAATGACTCACATCTCTCCGGATGCAGTCACACGTAAAATCATGTATGTGCTAAGACGGTAAAACATGCTAAAAGATGATAAAACATATAACACATACTCATGCAACATATAAGCAAATATATCATGCCGGCTATCTCGGTCAGTACTTACGTACCTCTAACACTGCTGGTCAAACCTAGCTCCACTGACCTAGACTCCAAGCCTACTAGTCCAGTCTACTGCTACTACAATGCAAATATCCATGAATCAACAATTAAGCTCTAAAAGCCTTAATTAAGGTATTACATACTCCTAAATATTTTTAGGATGCCAAAGCTATACCTACGTCCGTCGTTAGCCCTTTGCTGGCGATAGCCTCAAAACTAGGCCAAAGCTCCGCGATGACGTCTAGATCACTAAGCTACTTCCGGATTCCTCGTAGGATGCCTAGATCTCCCTAGATCTGAGTTAGAAGGCTTAGGAATCAGAGAGAAGAGAGGAAATTGGTGTGAGAAATGAGCATCTCGAACCCTATATTTATAGGCAACGTTCGGAACCTCCGAACCCAGTTCGGAACGTCGATCACGATCGGAACTTTCGATAGCCCCTTCGGAGCTTCCGATCGCCCGATATTACGTCAGCCATGACGTCACCTTGCTGACATAATCGATGATGTGTACACTGAGTCCGATCGGAGCTTTCGATCTTGATGACGGAGCTTCCGATCTCGATCGGAGCCTCCGATCCTGGCACGAGGCTTCCGATCCACTTCGGATCCTCCGAACTCCTCTTCGGACCGTCCGATCTATCTTGGACTATTTAGGAATAATTTAGTAATTAATTAACTTAATTAATTGCGGGTTACTACATTCTCCCCCACATAAGAAATTTCGTCCTCGAAATTATAGTCAGAGGAAAAAATACAGAATTCCACATGAATGTTCTTTATTACAATTGAACAAGTACAAACTCGATACAAAGAAGTACAAAATCTTAAAACAACTCGGGGTGCTCGGCTAACATCCGACTCTCCAACTCCCAAGTAGCTTCCTCTGTACCTCTGCATTGCCACTGTACCATCACCAACGGTATGCGCTTGTTACGAAGCACCTTGTCCTTCCTGTCGAGAATCCTGAGAGGTTTCTCCACATATGACAAATCGTGGTCTAGTTGCACCTCAGTCGGACGCAAGATGTGGGACTGATCTGCCACGTATTGTCTCAACAAAGACACGTGAAACACATCATGAATCTTCAAAAGATTCAGTGGCAAGGCTAGATGATAAGCCACGTCTCCAACTTTCTCGAGAATCTCCTCCCTCAAAGTAGAATCCTCGGGTACCACAACTTGACCAGAAAGACACAACAGACCGTCTCCTTGCAGATGAAAACCAGAAGTATTATCACCCTTAGCCAGGCGGGCCAACTTCTGAGTCTTCAGATCAAAATTCTGAGCTTCCCAGATTCGTCTGTATAGCGTTGGCTCTGCAAGCACAGAAAAAACACGAATCCCTTGCTGTTCTTTCTTATGACGAAATGTGAATCCTAAAGAACAACACTCCTCCACTGCCTTCGAAACTGAATTGGTATGAAGGGAACTCGCATAAATCTTGCGACTAAGCGCATCAGCAACGGGGTTAGAAGAACCTGGATGGTACTTGATCTCACAATTGTAATCCTTCAACAGATCCATCCAACGACGCTGCCGCATGTTCAACTCAGCCTGAGTGAACAGATACTTCAAACTCTTATGATCGGTGAAGATCTCAAATCGTTCTCCGTACAAATAGTGACGCCATATCTTAAGAGCAAAGACAATGGCTGCAAGCTCTAAATCATGTACGGGATAGTTCTCCTCGTGAGTCTTCAGCTGTCTGGAAGCATAAGAGATCACGTGGCCATTCTGAGTCAACACACACCCCAAACCCTGAAGAGAAGCATCAGTAAAGACTACAAAACCACCTGATCCAGACGGTAAAGCAAGAACTGGAGCTGTCGTCAGACGACGTCTCAACTCACGAAAACTTTCTTCACAAGCATTAGACCAAACGAAAGAAACGTCTTTCTTCGTCAACTAAGTCAATGGTTTAGCTATCTGAGAGAAATTCTCCACAAAACGACGATAGTATCCTGCTAAACCAAGGAAACTACGAATCTCAGAAGCTGTAGTCGGACGTGACCAATTCAAAATAGCCTCTGTCTTGCTAGGATCCACGGATACGCCCTCCTGAGAAATGACGTGACCAAGGAACACTACTCGGTCAATCCAGAAGTCACACTTACTCAGCTTGGCATACAACTGTCTCTCCCTCTAGACTTGCAGTACAGTATAGAGATGGTAGGCATGCTCATCCATGCTAAAAGAGTACACCAAAATGTCATCGATGAACACCACCACGAACTTATCCAGAAAGTCACGGAAAACTCTGTTCATCAGATCCATAAAAATAGCTGGAGCATTCGTCAAACCAAACGGCATTACTAGAAATTCATAGTGTCCATACCGCGTACGAAATGCTGTCTTAGGAACATCCTCCTGTCGAACTCGCAACTGATGATACCCAGACCGAAGATCAATCTTCGAATAGACAGAAGTACCCTGCAACTGATCAAAGAGATCGTCTATCCGCGGAAGAGGATACTTATTCTTCACTGTCACCTGATTCAATTGGTGGTAGTCGATACACAACCGCATCGAACCATCCTTCTTCTTGACAAACAGTACTGGGGCTCCCCATGGCGAAACACTGGGTCGAATATAACCCTTATCAAGAAGATCTTGCAATTGCTTCTGCAGCTCTTTCATTTCTGACGGTGCCAATCGGTAAGGAGTTCTGGAAATCGGTGCAGTCCCTGGCACTAACTCAATGCCAAACTCAATCTCCCTAACTGGTGGAAAACCTGGAATCTCCTCCGGAAACACATCTGGAAAGTCACGAACCACTGGTATCTCTTGGATATCTGGCTTTCCTAAGGATACGTCAATGGTGTAGATAAGGTAGCCTTCCCCGCCAGACTCTAACGCACGCCGGGCCTTCAGAGCTGAAACCACTGGCATCGGGGGTCGCGCTCCCTCACCATAGAAATACCACGACTCTTCATCCTCTGGACGAAACTGAACAAACCTCTGATAGCAATCCAATATCGCTCGGTAGGTAGTCAATAGGTCTATCTCAATGATGCAATCAAAATCCTCTATCGCTAGAATCATTAGGTTAGCACTAAGCTGATATCCCTCGAAATCCAAAACACAAACCACAACTAGACGCTTGGCTAAAACCTCGCTACCCATCAGAGTAGAAACCACTAATAACACGTCTAGAGGAATATATGGCAACTTATACTTCTTAGCAAAACGTGCGGAGACAAAAGAATGCGATGCACCAGTATCAATTAAAAAGTATGCAGGAAAACCACATAAAATACAGATACCTGCTATCATCCGATCG